>NC_134830.1:147192329-147257976 GCF_004210375.1 Tachypleus tridentatus
TAGTGTATAAGAAGATGAAGTCAAGCTACTAAAACTACTGTATTTTTAACATACAGTCATTGTAGTGTATTAGACGTTGAAGTCAAGGTACTATAACTACTGTAATTTTAACATACAGTCATTATAGTGTATTAGAAGTTGAAGTCAAGCTACTAAAAGTACTTACAGTCATTGTAGTGTATTAGAAGTTGAAGTCAAGCTACTGAAACTACTGTATTTTAACATACAGTCATTGTAGTGTTTTAGAAGTTTAAGTCAAGCTACTACAACTACTGTATTTTTTTGAACATACAGTCATTGTAGTGTATAAAGTTGTAGTCAAGCTAAAAAAACTACTGCATTTTTAACATACAGTCATTGTAGTGTATGGATGTTGTATTCAAGCTACTAAAACTACTGTATTTTTAACATACAGTCATTGTAGTGTATAGAAGTTATAGTGAAGCTACTTAAACTACTGTATTTTTAACATACAGTCATTGTAGTGTATTAGAAGTTGAAGTCAAGCTACTAAAAGTACTTACAGTCATTGCAGTGTATTAGAAGTTAGTGTCAATGCTATTACAACTACTGTATTTTTCAAGCTAACATACAGTCATTGTAGTGTATTACAAGTTGAAGTCAAGCTACAGTCTGTATTCTTAACATACAGTCATTGTTGTGTATTAGAGTTGAAATCAAGCTACTAAAACTACTTACAGTCATTGTAGTCTAATAGAAGTTGAAGTCAAGCTACTAAAACTACTGTATTTTTAGCATACAGTCATTGTAGTGTATTAGAAGATGAAGTCAAGCTACTATAAATACTTACAGTCATTGTAGTGTATTAGAAGTTGAAGTCAAGCTTCTAAAACTACTGTATTTTTAACATACAGTCATTGTACTGAATTAGAAGTTCAAGTCAAGCTACTTAAACTACTGTATTTTTAACATACAGTCATTGTAGTGTATTAGAAGTTGAAGTCAAGCTACTAAAACTACTGTATTTTTTAACATACAGTCATTGTAGTGTATTAGAAGTTGAAGTCAAGCTACTAAAAAAGTATTTACAGTCATTGTAGTGTATTAGAAGTTGAAGTCAAGCTACTAAAACTACTGTATTTTTAACATACAGTCATTGTAGTGTATTAGAAGTTGAAGTCAAGCTACTAAAACTACCGTATTTTAACATACAGTCATTGTAGTGTATTAGAAGTTGAAGTCAAGCTACTAAAAGTACTTACAGTCATTGTAGTGTATTAGAAGTTGAAGTCAAGCTACTGAAACTACTGTATTTTTAACATACAGTCATTGTAGTGTATTAGAAGTTGAAGTCAAGCTACAAAAACTACTGTATTTTAACATACAGTCATTGTAGTGTATTAGAAGTTGAAGTCAAGCTACTAAAACTACTGTATTTTTAACATACAGTCATTGTAGTGTATAGAAGTTATAGTCAAGCTACTTAAACTACTGTATTTTAACATACAGTCATTGTAGTGTATTAGAAGTTGAAGTCAAGCTACTAAAAGTACTTACAGTCATTGTAGTGTATTAGAAGTTAGTGTCAAGCTACTAAAACTACTGTATTTTTAACATACAGTCATTGTAGTGTATTAGAAGTTAAGGTCAAGCTACTAAAAGTACTTACAGTCATTGTAGTGTATTAGAAGTTAAAGTGAAGCTACTAAAGCTACTGTATTTTAACATACAGTCATTGTAGTGTATTAGAGTTGAAGTCAAGCTACTAAAACTACTTACAGTCATTGTTGTGTATTAGAAGTTGAAGTCAAGCTACTAAAAGTAATTACACTCATTGTAGTGTATTAGAAGTTGAAGTCAAGCAACTGAAACTACTGCATTTTTAACATACAGTAATTGTAGTGTATTAGAAGTTGAAGTCAAGCTATTACAATTACTGTATTTTTAACATACAGTCATTGTAGTGTATTAGAAGTTAAGGTCAAGGTAATAAAACTACTGTATTTTTAACATACAGTCATTGTAGTGTATTAGAAGTTGAAGTCAAGCTACCAAAAGTACTTAGTCATTGTAGTGTATTAGAAGTTGAAGTGAAGCTACTAAAACTACTGTATTTTTAAAATACAGTCATTGTAGTGTATTAGAAGTTGAAGACAAGCTACTGAAACTACTGTGTTTTAACAAACAGTCATTGTAGTGTATTAGAAGTTCAAGTCAAGCTACAGTCTGTATTTTTAACATACAGTCATTGTTGTGTATTAGAGTTGAAATCAAGCTACTAAAACCACTTACAGTCATTGTAGTGTAATAGAAGTTGAAGTCAAGCTACTAAAACTACTGTATTTTTAGCATACAGTCATTGTAGTGTATTAGAAGATGAAGTCAAGCTACTATAAGTACTTACAGTCATTGTAGTGTATTAGAAGTTGAAGTCAAGCTACTAAAACTACCGTATTTTAACATACAGTCATTGTAGTGTATTAGAAGTTAAGGTCAAGCTACTAAAAGTACTTACAGTCATTGTAGTGTATAAGAAGATGAAGTCAAACTACTAAAACTACTGTATTTTTAACATACAGTTAGTGTAGTGTATTAGAAGTTGAAGTCAATGTACTATAACTATTGTAATTTTAACATACAGTCATTAGAGTGTATTAGAAGTTGAAGTCAAGCTACTAAAACAACTGTATTTTTAAAATTAAGTTATTGAAGTGTATTAGAAGATGTAGTCAAGCTACTAAAACTACTGTATTTTTAACATACAGCCATTGTAGTGTATTAAAAGTTGACGTCAAGCTATTATAACTACTGTATTTTTAACAAACAGTCATTGTAGTGTATTAGAAGTTGAAGTCAAGGTACTAAAACCACTGTAATTTTAACATACAGTCATTGTAGTGTATTAGATTTGATGTCAAGCTACTAAAACTACTGTATTTTTAACATACAGTCATTCTAGTGTATTAGAAGTTGAAGTCAAGCTACTAAATGTACTTACAGTCGTTGTAGTGTATTAGAAGTTGAAGTCAAGCTACTAAAAGTACTTAGAGTCATTGTAGTGTATTAGAAGTTGAAGTCAAGCTACTAAAACTACTGTATTTTTAACATACAGTCATTGTAGTGTATTAGAAGTTCAAGTCAAGCTACAGTCTGTATTTTTAACATACAGTCATTGTAGTCTGTTAGAAGTTGAAGTCATTCTTCTAAAAGTACTTACAGTCATTGTAGTGTATTAGAAATTGAAGTCAAGCTACTACAACTACTGTGTTTTAGCATACACTCATTGTAGTGTATTACAAGTTGAAGTCAAGCTACAGTCTGTATTCTTAACATACAGTCATTGTTGTGTATTAGAGTTGAAATCAAGCTACTAAAACTACTTACAGTCATTGTAGTCTAATAGAAGTTGAAGTCAAGCTACTAAAACTACTGTATTTTTAGCATACAGTCATTGTAGTGTATTAGAAGATGAAGTCAAGCTACTATAAATACTTACAGTCATTGTAGTGTATTAGAAGTTGAAGTCAAGCTTCTAAAACTACTGTATTTTTAACATACAGTCATTGTACTGAATTAGAAGTTCAAGTCAAGCTACTTAAACTACTGTATTTTTAACATACAGTCATTGTAGTGTATTAGAAGTTTAAGTCAAGCTACTAAAACTACCGTATTTTAACATACAGTCATTGTAGTGTATTAGAAGTTGAAGTCAAGCTACTAAAAGTACTTACAGTCATTGTAGTGCATAAGAAGATGAAGTCAAGCTACTAAAACTACTGTATTTTTAACATACAGTCATTGTAGTGTATTAGACGTTGAAGTCAAGGTACTATAACTACTGTAATTTTAACATACAGTCATTATAGTGTATTAGAAGTTGAAGTCAAGCTACTAAAAGTACTTACAGTCATTGTAGTGTATTAGAAGTTGAAGTCAAGCTACTGAAACTACTGTATTTTAACATACAGTCATTGTAGTGTTTTAGAAGTTTAAGTCAAGCTACTACAACTACTGTATTTTTAACATACAGTCATTGTAGTGAATAAGAAGTTGTAGTCAAGCTAAAAAAACTACTGCATTTTTAACATACAGTCATTGTAGTGTATTAGAAGTTGTAGTCAAGCTACTAAAACTACTGTATTTTTAACATACAGTCATTGTAGTGTATTAGAAGTTATAGTCAAGCTACTTAAACTACTGTATTTTTAACATACAGTCATTGTTGTTTATTAGAAGTTGAAGTCAAGCTACTAAAAGTACTTACAGTCATTGCAGTGTATTAGAAGTTAGTGTCATGCTATTACAACTACTGTATTTTTAACATACACTCATTGTAGTGTATTACAAGTTGAAGTCAAGCTACAGTCTGTATTCTTAACATACAGTCATTGTTGTGTATTAGAGTTGAAATCAAGCTACTAAAACTACTTACAGTCATTGTAGTCTAATAGAAGTTGAAGTCAAGCTACTAAAACTACTGTATTTTTAGCATACAGTCATTGTAGTGTATTAGAAGATGAAGTCAAGCTACTATAAATACTTACAGTCATTGTAGTGTATTAGAAGTTGAAGTCAAGCTTCTAAAACTACTGTATTTTTAACATACAGTCATTGTACTGAATTAGAAGTTCAAGTCAAGCTACTTAAACTACTGTATTTTTAACATACAGTTATTCTAGTGTATTAGAAGTTGAAGTCAAGCTACTAAAACTACTGTATTTTTAACATACAGTCATTGTATCGTATTAGAAGATGAAGTCAAGCTACTAAAAGTACTTACAGTCATTGTAGTGTATTAGAAGTTGAAGTCAAGCTACTAAAACTACTGTATTTTTAACATACAGTCATTGTAGTGTATTAGAAGTTGAAGTCAAGCTACTAAAACTACCGTATATTAACATACAGTCATTGTAGTGTCTTAGAAGTTGAAGTCAAACTACTAAAAGTACTTACAGTCATTGTAGTGTATTAGAAGTTGAAGTCAAGCTACTGAAACTACTGTATTTTAACATACAGTCATTGTAGTGTATTAGAAGTTTAAGTCAAGCTACTACAACTACTGTATTTTTAACATACAGTCATTGTAGTGAATAAGAAGTTGTAGTCAAGCTACAAAAACTACTGCATTTTTAACATACAGTCATTGTAGTGTATGGATGTTGTATTCAAGCTACTAAAACTACTGTATTTTTAACATACAGTCATTGTAGTGTATAGAAGTTATAGTGAAGCTACTTAAACTACTGTATTTTTAACATACAGTCATTGTTGTTTATTAGAAGTTGAAGTCAAGCTACTAAAAGTACTTACAGTCATTGTAGTGTATTAGAAGTTAGTGTCATGCTATTACAACTACTGTATTTTTAACATACAGTCATTGTAGTGTATTAGAAGTTAAGGTCAAGCTACTAAAAGTACTTACAGTCATTGTAGTGTATTAGAAGTTAAAGTGAAGCTACTAAAGCTACTGTATTTTAACATACAGTCATTGTAGTGTATTAGAGTTGAAGTCAAGCTACTAAAACTACTTACAGTCATTGTTGTGTATTAGAAGTTGAAGTCAAGCTACTAAAACTACTGTATTTTTAACATACAGTCATTGTATTGTATTAGAAGTTGCAGTCAAGCTACTAAAGCACTGTATTTTTAACATACAGTCATTGTAGTGTATAGAAGTTAAGTCAAGCTACTAAAACTACTGTATTTTAACATACAGTCATTGTTGTGTATTAGAAGTTGAAGTCAAGCTACTACAACTACTGTATTTTTAACATACAGTCATTGTAGTGTATTAGAAGTTGAAGTCAAGCTACTAAAAGTACTTACAGTCATTGTTGTGTATTAGAAGTTGAGGTCAAGTTACTAAAACTACTGTATTTTAACATACAGTCATTGTAGTGTATTAGAAGTTGAAGTCAAGCTACAGTCTGTATTTTAACATACAGTCATTGTAGTGTATTAAAGTTGAAGTCAAGCTACTAAAACTACTTATAGTCATTGTAGTGTATTAGAAGTTGAAGTCAAGCTACTAAAACTACTGTATTTTTAACATACAGTCATTGTAGTGTATAGAAGTTGAAGTCAAGCTACTAAAACTACTGTATTTTTAACATACAGTCATTGTAGTGTATTAGAAGTTAAGTCAAGCTACTAAAAGTACTTACAGTCATTGTAGTGTATTAGAAGTTGAAGTCAAGCTACTAAAACTACTGTATTTTTAACATACAGTCATTGTAGTGTATTAGAAGTTGAAGTCAAGCTACTAAAACTACTGTATTTTTAACATACAGTCATTGTAGTGTATTAGAAGTTGAAGTCATGCTACAGTCTGTATTTTTAACATACAGTCATTGTAGTGCATTAGAAGTTGAAGTCAAGCTACTAAAACAACTGTATTTTAACATACAGTCATTGTAGTGTATAGAAGTTATAGTCAAGCTACTTAAACTACTGTATTTTTAACATACAGTCATTGTAGTGTATTAGAAGTTGAAGTCAAGCTACTAAAACTACTGTATTTTAACATACAGTCATTGTAGTGTATTAGAAGTTGAAGTCAAGCTACTAAAAGTACTTATAGTCATTGTTTTGTATTAGAAGTTGAGGTCAAGTTATTAAAACTACTGTATTTTAACATACAGTCATTGTAGTTTATTAGAAGTTGAAGTCAAGCTACTATCTGTCTGTATTTTTAACATACAGTCATTGTAGTGTATTAGAGTTGAAGTGAAGCTAGTAAAACTACTTACAGTCATTGTAGTGTTTTAGAACTTGAAGTGAAGCTACTAAAACTGCTGTATTTTTAACATACAGTCATTGTAGTGTATTAGAAGTTAGACTCAAGCTACTAAAACTACTGTATTTTTAACATACAGTCATTGAAGTGTATTAGAAGTTGAAGTCAAGCTACTAAAACTACTGTATTTTTAGCATGCAGTCATTGTAGTGTATTAGAGTTGAAGTCAAGCTACTAAAACTACTGTATTTTTAGCATACAGTCATTGTAGTGTATTAGAAGTTGAAGTCAAGCTACTATAAGTACTAACAGTCATTGTAGTGTATTAGAAGTTGAAGTCAAGCTACTAAAAGTACTTACAGTCATTGTAGTGTATTAGAAGTTGAAGTCAAGCTACTAAAACTACTGTATTTTTAACATACAGTTAGTGTAGTGTATTAGAAGTTGAAGTCAAGGTACTATAACTACTGTAATTTTAACATACAGTCATTCTAGTGTATTAGAAGTTGAAGTCAAGCTACTAAAACTACTGTATTTTTAACATACAGTCATTGTAGTGTATTAGAAGTTGAAGTCAAGCTACTAAAACTACTGTATTTTAACATACAGTCATTGTAGTGTATTAGAAGTTGAAGTCAAGCTATTACAACTACTGTATTTTTAACATACAGTCATTGTAGTGTATTAGAAGTTGAAGTCAAGCTACTAAAACAACCGTATTTTAACATACAGTCATTCTAGTGTATTAGAAGTTGAAGTCAAGCTACTAAAAGTACTTAGAGTCATTGTAGTGTATTAGAAGTTGAAGTCAAGCTACTAAAACTACTGTATTTTTAGCATACAGTCATTGTAGTGTATTAGAAGATGAAGTCAAGCTACTATAAGTACTAACAGTCATTGTAGTGTATTAGAAGTTGAAGTCAAGCTACTAAAACTACTGTATTTTTAACATACAGTCATTGTAGTGTATTAGAAGTTGAAGTCAAGCTACTTAAACTACTGTATTTTTTACATACAGTCATTGTAGTGTATTAGAAGTTTAAGTCAAGCTACTAAAACTACCGTATTTTAACATACAGTCATTGTAGTGTATTAGAAGTTGAAGTCAAGCTACTAAAAGTACTTACAGTCATTGTAGTGTATAAGAAGATGAATTCAAACTACTAAAACTACTGTATTTTTAACATACAGTTAGTGTAGTGTATTAGAAGTTGAAGTCAAGGTACTATAACTACTGTAATTTTAACATACAGTCATTATAGTGTATTAGAAGTTGAAGTCAAGCTACTAAAACTACTGTATTTTTAACATACAGTCATTGTTGTTTATTAGAAGTTGAAGTCAAGCTACTAAAACTACTGTATTTTAACATACAGTCATTGTAGTGTATTAGAAGTTGAAGTCAAGCTATTACAACTACTGTATTTTTAACATACAGTCATTGTAGTGTATTAGAAGTTGAAGTCAAGCTACTAAAACTACTGTAATTTTAACATACAGTCATTGTAGTGTATTAGAAGTTGAAGTCAAGCTACTAAAAGTACTTACAGTCATTGTAGTGTATTAGAAGTTGAAGTCAAGCTACTAAAACTACTGTATTTTTAACATACAGTCATTCTAGTGTATTAGAAGTTGAAGTCAAGCTACTAAAGTACTTACAGTCATTGTAGTGTATTAGAAGTTGAAGTCAAGCTACTAAAACTACTGTATTTTAACATACAATCATTGTAGTGTATTAGAAGTTGAAGTCAAGCTACTAAAAGTACTTAGAGTCATTGTTGTGTATTAGAATATGAGGTCAAGCTACCAGAACTACTGTATTTTTAACATACAGTCATTGTAGTGTATTAGAAGTTGAAGTCAAGCAACTAAAACTACTGTATTTTTAACATACAGTCATTGTAGTGTATTAGAAGTTGAAGTCAAGCTACTAAAACTACTGTATTTTAACATACAGTCATTGTAGTGTATTAGAAGTTGAAGTCAAGCTACTAAAAGTACTTACAGTCATTGTAGTGTATTAGAAGTTGAAGTCAAGCTACTACAAGACAGTCATTGTAGTGTATTAGAAGTTGAAGTCAAACTACTAAAAGTACTTACAGTCATTGTAGTGTATTAGAAGTTGAAGTCAAGCTACTAAAACTACTGTATTTTTAACATACAGTCATTGTAGTGTATTAGAAGTTGAAGTCAAGCTATTAAAACCACCGTATTTTAACATACAGTCATTGTAGTGTATTAGAAGTTGAAGTCAAGCTACTAAAAGTACTTATAGTCATTGTAGTGTATTAGAAGTTGAAGTCAAGCTACTAAAACTACTGTATTTTTAACATACAGTCATTGTAGTGTATTAGAAGTTGAAGTCAAGCTATTAAAACTACTGTATTTTAACATACAGTCATTGTAGTGTATTAGAAGTTGAAGTCAAGCTACTAAAAGTACTTACAGTCATTGTAGTGTATTAGAAGTTGAGGTCAAACTACTAAAAGTTCTTACAGTCATTGTAGTGTATTAGAAGTTGAAGTCAAGCAACTGAAACTACTGCATTTTTAACATACAGTCATTGTAGTGTATTAGAAGTTGAAGTCAAGCTATCACAACTACTGTATTTTTAACATACAGTCATTCTAGTGTATTAGAAGTTGAGGTCAAGCTACTAAAAGTACTTACAGTCTTTGTAGTGTATTAGAAGTTGAAGTCAAACTACTGAAGCTACTGTATTTTAACATACAGTCATTCTAGTGTATTAGAAGTTGATGTCAAGCTACTAAAAGTACTTACAGTCATTGTAGTGTATTAGAAATTGAAGTCAAGCAACTGAAACTACTGCATTTTTAACATACAGTCATTGTAGTGTATTAGAAGTTGAAGTCAAGCTATTACAACTACTGTATTTTTAACATACAGTCATTGTAGTGTATTAGAAGTTGAATACAAAGTACTAAAACTACTGTAATTTTAACATACAGTCAATCTAGTGTATTAGAAGTTAAGTCAAGCTACTAAAACTACTGTATTTTTAACATACAGTCATTCTAGTGTATTAGAAGTTGAAGTCAAGCTACTAAAAGTACTTACAGTCATTGTAGTGTATTAGAAGTTGAAGTCAAGCTACAATCGGTATTTTTAACATACAGTCATTGTAGTGTATTAGAGTTGAAGTCAAGCTTCTAAAACTACTTACAGTCATTGTAGTGTATTAGAAGTTGAAGTCAAGCTTCTAAAACTACTGTATTTTTAGCATGCAGTCATTGTATTGTATTAGAAGTTGAAGTCAAGCGACTAAAAGTACTTTATTTTTAACATACAGTCATTGTAGTGTATTAGAAGTTGAAGTCAAGCTACTAAAAGTACTTACAGTCATTGTAGTGTATTAGAAGTTGAAGTCAAGCTACAATCTGTATTTTTAACATACAGTCATTGTAGTGCATTAGAACTTGAAGTGAAGCTACTAAAAGTACTTACAGTCATTGTAGTGTATTAGAAGTTGAAGTCAAGCTACTAAAACTACTGTATTTTAACATACAGTCATTGTAGTGTATTAGAAGTTGAAGTCAAGCTACTAAAACTACTGTATTTTTAACATACAGTCATTGTAGTGTATTAGAAGTTGAAGTCAAGCTACTAAAACTACTGTATTTTAACATACAGTCATTGTAGTGTATTAGAAGTTGAAGTCAAGCTACTAAAACTACTGTATTTTTAACATACAGTCATTGTAGTGTATTAGAAGTTGAAGTCAAGCTACTAAAACTACTGTATTTTTAACATACAGTCATTGTAGTGTATTAGAAGTTGAAGTCAAGCTACTAAAACTACTTACAGTCATTGTAGTGTATTAGAAGTTAAAGTAAAGCTACTAAAACTACTGTATTTTAACATACAGTCATTGTAGTGTATTAGAAGTTGAAGTCAAGCTACAAACTACTGTATTTTAACATACAGTCATTGTAGTGTATTAGAAGTTGAAGTCAAGCTACTAAAACTACTGTATTTTTAACATACAGTCATTGTAGTGTATTAGAAGTTGAAGTCAAGCTACTAAAAGTACTTACAGTCATTGTAGTGTATTAGAAGTTGAAGTCAAGCTACTAAAACTACTGTATTTTAACATACAGTCATTGTAGTGTATTAGAAGTTGAAGTCAAGCTACTACAACTACTGTATTTTTAACATACAGTCATTGTAGTGAATAAGAAGTTGTAGTCAAGCTACAAAAACTACTGTATTTTTAACATACAGTCATTGTAGTGTATTAGAAGTTGTAGTCAAGCTACTAAAACTACTGTATTTTTAACATACAGTCATTGTAGTGTATAGAAGTTATAGTCAAGCTACTTAAACTACTGTATTTTTAACATACAGTCATTGTAGTGTATTAGAAGTTGAAGTCAAGCTACTAAAAGTACTTACAGTCATTGTAGTGTATTAGAAGTTAGTGTCAAGCTATTACAACTACTGTATTTTTAACATACAGTCATTGTAGTGTATTAGAAGTTGAAGTCAAGCTACTAAAACTACTGTATTTTAACATACAGTCATTGTAGTGTATTAGAAGTTGAAGTCAAGCTACTACAACTACTGTATTTTTAACATACAGTCATTGTAGTGTATTAGAAGTTGAAGTCAAGCTACTAAAACTACTGTATTTTAACATACAGTCATTGTAGTGTATTAGAAGTTGAAGTCAAGCTACTAAAAGTACTTACAGTCATTGTAGTGTATTAGAAGTTGAAGTCAAGCTACTAAAACTACTGTATTTTAACATACAGTCATTGTAGTGTATTAGAAGTTGAAGTCAAGCTACTAAAACTACTGTATTTTTAACATACAGTCATTGTAGTGTATTAGAAGTTGAAGTCAAGCTACTAAAACTACTGTATTTTTAACATACAGTCATTGTAGTGTATTAGAAGTTGAAGTCAAGCTACTAAAACTACTGTATTTTAACATACAGTCATTGTAGTGTATTAGAAGTTGAAGTCAAGCTACTACAACTACTGTATTTTTAACATACAGTCATTGTAGTGTATTAGAAGTTGAAGTCAAGCTACTAAAACTACTGTATTTTTAACATACAGTCATTGTAGTGTATTAGAAGTTGAAGTCAAGCTACTTAAACTACTGTATTTTTAACATACAGTCATTGTAGTGTATTAGAAGTTGAAGTCAAGCTACTAAAACTACTGTATTTTAACATACAGTCATTGTAGTGTATTAGAAGTTGAAGTCAAGCTACTAAAAGTACTTACAGTCATTGTAGTGTATAAGAAGTTGAAGTCAAGCTACTAAAACTACTGTATTTTAACATACAGTCATTGTAGTGTATTAGAAGTTGAAGTCAAGCTACTATAACTACTGTAATTTTAACATACAGTCATTGTAGTGTATTAGAAGTTGAAGTCAAGCTACTAAAACTACTGTATTTTTAAAATACAGTCATTGTAGTGTATTAGAAGTTGAAGTCAAGCTACTAAAACTACTGTATTTTTAACATACAGTCATTGTAGTGTATTAGAAGTTGAAGTCAAGCTACTACAACTACTGTATTTTTAACATACAGTCATTGTAGTGTATTAGAAGTTGAAGTCAAGCTACTAAAACTACTGTAATTTTAACATACAGTCATTGTATGTATTAGAAGTTGAAGTCAAACTACTAAAAGTACTTACAGTCATTGTAGTGTATTAGAAGTTGAAGTCAAGCTACTAAAACTACTGTATTTTAACATACAGTCATTGTAGTGTATTAGAAGTTGAAGTCAAGCTACTAAAACTACTGTATTTTTAACATACAGTCATTGTAGTGTATTAGAAGTTGAAGTCAAGCTACTAAAACTACTGTATTTTTAACATACAGTCATTGTAGTGTATTAGAAGTTGAAGTCAAGCTACTAAAACTACTGTATTTTAACATACAGTCATTGTAGTGTATTAGAAGTTGAAGTCAAGCTACTACAACTACTGTATTTTTAACATACAGTCATTGTAGTGTATTAGAAGTTGAAGTCAAGCTACTATAAGTACTTACAGTCATTGTAGTGTATTAGAAGTTGAAGTCAAGCTACTAAAACTACTGTATTTTTAACATACAGTCATTGTAGTGTATTAGAAGTTGAAGTCAAGCTACTTAAACTACTGTATTTTTTAACATACAGTCATTGTAGTGTATTAGAAGTTGAAGTCAAGCTACTAAAACTACTGTATTTTAACATACAGTCATTGTAGTGTATTAGAAGTTGAAGTCAAGCTACTAAAAGTACTTACAGTCATTGTAGTGTATTAGAAGTTGAAGTCAAACTACTAAAACTACTGTATTTTTAACATACAGTCATTGTAGTGTATTAGAAGTTGAAGTCAAGGTACTATAACTACTGTAATTTTAACATACAGTCATTGTAGTGTATTAGAAGTTGAAGTCAAGCTACTAAAACTACTGTATTTTTAAAATACAGTCATTGTAGTGTATTAGAAGTTGAAGTCAAGCTACTAAAACTACTGTATTTTAACATACAGTCATTGTAGTGTATTAGAAGTTGAAGTCAAGCTACTACAACTACTGTATTTTTAACATACAGTCATTGTAGTGTATTAGAAGTTGAAGTCAAGGTACTAATACTACTGTATTTTAACATACAGTCATTGTAGTGTATTAGAAGTTGAAGTCAAACTACTAAAAGTACTTACAGTCATTGTAGTGTATTAGAAGTTGAAGTCAAGCTACTGAAACTACTGTATTTTAACATACAGTCATTGTAGTGTATTAGAAGTTGAAGTCAAGCTACTAAAACTACTGTATTTTTAACATACAGTCATTGTAGTGTATTAGAAGTTGAAGTCAAGCTACTAAAACAACCGTATTTTAATATACAGTCATTGTAGTATATTAGAAGTTGTAGTCAAGCTACTAAAACTACTGTATTTTAACATACAGTCATTGTAGTGTATTAGAAGTTGAAGTCAAGCTATTACAACTACTGTATTTTTAACATACAGTCATTGTAGTGTATTAGAAGTTGAAGTCAAGCTACTACAACTACTGTATTTTTAACATACAGTCATTGTAGTGTATTAGAAGTTGAAGTCAAGCTACTAAAACTACTGTATTTTTAACATACAGTCATTGTAGTGTATTAGAAGTTGAAGTCAAGCTACTAAAAGTACTTACAGTCATTGTAGTGTATTAGAAGTTGAAGTCAAGCTACTAAAACTACTGTATTTTTAACATACAGTCATTGTAGTGTATTAGAAGATGAAGTCAAGCTACTATAAGTACTAACAGTCATTGTAGTGTATTAGAAGTTGAAGTCAAGCTACTAAAACTACTGTATTTTTAACATACAGTCATTGTAGTGTATTAGAAGTTGAAGTCAAGCTACTTAAACTACTGTATTTTTAACATACAGTCATTGTAGTGTATTAGAAGTTGAAGTCAAGCTACTAAAACTACTGTATTTTAACATACAGTCATTGTAGTGTATTAGAAGTTGAAGTCAAGCTACTAAAAGTACTTACAGTCATTGTAGTGTATTAGAAGTTGAAGTCAAACTACTAAAACTACTGTATTTTTAACATACAGTCATTGTAGTGTATTAGAAGTTGAAGTCAAGCTACTATAACTACTGTAATTTTAACATACAGTCATTGTAGTGTATTAGAAGTTGAAGTCAAGCTACTAAAACTACTGTATTTTAAAATACAGTCATTGTAGTGTATTAGAAGTTGTAGTCAAGCTACTAAAACTACTGTATTTTAACATACAGTCATTGTAGTGTATTAGAAGTTGAAGTCAAGCTACTACAACTACTGTATTTTTAACATACAGTCATTGTAGTGTATTAGAAGTTGAAGTCAAGCTACTAAACTACTGTAATTTTAACATACAGTCATTGTAGTGTATTAGAAGTTGAAGTCAAACTACTAAAAGTACTTACAGTCATTGTAGTGTATTAGAAGTTGAAGTCAAGCTACTGAAACTACTTACAGTCATTGTAGTGTATTAGAAGTTGAAGTCAAGCTACTAAAACTACTGTATTTTTAGCATGCAGTCATTGTAGTGTATTAGAAGTTGAAGTCAAGCTACTAAAACTACTGTATTTTTAACATACAGTCATTGTAGTGTATTAGAAGTTGAAGTCAAGCTACTAAAAGTACTTACAGTCATTGTAGTGTATTAGAAGTTGAAGTCAAGCTACTAATACTGTATTTTAACATACAGTCATTGTAGTGTATTAGAAGTTGAAGTCAAGCTACTAAAAGTACTTACAGTCATTGTAGTGTATTAGAAGTTGAAGTCAAGCTACTAAAACTACTGTATTTTAACATACAGTCATTGTAGTGTATTAGAAGTTGAAGTCAAGCTACAGTACTGTATTTTTAACATACAGTCATTGTAGTGTATTAGAAGCAGAAGTCAAGCTACTAAAACTATGGTATTTTTAACATACAGTCATTGTAGTGTATTAGAAGTTGAAGTCAAGCTACTAAAAGTACTTACAGTCATTGTAGTGTATTAGAAGTTGAAGTCAAGCTACTAAAACTACTGTATTTTAACATACAGTCATTGTAGTGTATTAGAAGTTGAAGTCAAGCTACTAAAACTACTGTATTTTTAACATACAGTCATTGTAGTGTATTAGAAGTTGAAGTCAAGCTACTAAAACTACTGTATTTTAACATACAGTCATTGTAGTGTATTAGAAGTTGAAGTCAAGCTACTAAAACTACTGTATTTTAACATACAGTCATTGTAGTGTATTAGAAGTTGAAGTCAAGCTACTACAACTACTGTATTTTTAACATACAGTCATTGTAGTGTATTAGAAGTTGAAGTCAAGCTACTAAAACTACTGTATTTTTAACATACAGTCATTGTAGTGTATTAGAAGTTGAAGTCAAGCTACTAAAACTACTTACAGTCATTGTAGTGTATTAGAAGTTGAAGTCAAGCTACTAAAACTACTGTATTTTAACATACAGTCATTGTAGTGTATTAGAAGTTGAAGTCAAGCTACAGTCTGTATTTTTAACATACAGTCATTGTAGTGTATTAGAAGTTGAAGTCAAGCTACTAAAACTACTGTATTTTTAACATACAGTCATTGTAGTGTATTAGAAGTTGAAGTCAAACTACTAAAAGTACTTACAGTCATTGTAGTGTATTAGAAGTTGAAGTCAAGCTACTGAAACTACTGTATTTTAACATACAGTCATTGTAGTGTATTAGAAGTTGAAGTCAAGCTACTACAACTACTGTATTTTAACATACAGTCATTGTAGTGTATTAGAAGTTGAAGTCAAGCTACAAAACTACTGTATTTTAACATACAGTCATTGTAGTGTATTAGAAGTTGAAGTCAAGCTACTAAAACTACTGTATTTTTAACATACAGTCATTGTAGTGTATAGAAGTTATAGTCAAGCTACTTAAACTACTGTATTTTTAACATACAGTCATTGTAGTGTATTAGAAGTTGAAGTCAAGCTACTAAAAGTACTTACAGTCATTGTAGTGTATTAGAAGTTAGTGTCAAGCTACTACAACTACTGTATTTTTAAAATACAGTCATTGTAGTGTATTAGAAGTTGAAGTCAAGCTACTAAAACTACTGTATTTTAACATACAGTCATTGTAGTGTATTAGAAGTTGAAGTCAAGCTACTACAACTACTGTATTTTTAACATACAGTCATTGTAGTGTATTAGAAGTTGAAGTCAAGCTACTAAAACTACTGTAATTTTAACATACAGTCATTGTAGTGTATTAGAAGTTGAAGTCAAACTACTAAAAGTACTTACAGTCATTGTAGTGTATTAGAAGTTGAAGTCAAGCTACTGAAACTACTGTATTTTAACATACAGTCATTGTAGTGTATTAGAAGTTGAAGTCAAGCTACTTACACTACTGTATTTTTAACATACAGTAATTGTAGTGTATTAGAAGTTGAAGTCAAGCTACTAAAACTACTGTATTTTTAACATACAGCCATTGTAGTGTATAGAAGATGTAGTCAAGCTACGAAAACTACTGTATTTTAACATACAGTCATTGTTGTGTATTAGAAGTTGAAGTCAAGCTACTACAACTACTGTATTTTTAACATACAGTCATTGTAGTGTATTAGAAGTTGAAGTCAAGGTACTAAAACTACTGTATTTTTAACATACAGTCATTGTAGTGTATTAGAAGTTGAAGTCAAGGTACAAAAACTACTGTGATTTTAACATACAGTCATTGTAGTGTATTAGAAGTTGAAGTCAAGCTACTAAAAGTACTTACAGTCATTGTAGTGTATTAGAAGTTGAAGTCAAGCTACTAAAACTACTGTATTTTTACATACAGTCATTGTAGTGTATTAGAAGATGAAGTCAAGCTACTATAAGTACTTAACAGTCATTGTAGTGTATTAGAAGTTGAAGTCAAGCTACTAAAACTACTGTATTTTTAACATACAGTCATTGTACTGAATTAGAAGTTCAAGTCAAGCTACTTAAACTACTATATTTTTAACATACAGTCATTGTAGTGTATTAGAAGTTTAAATCAAGCTACTAAAACTACCGTATTTTAACATACAGTCATTGTAGTGTATAAGAAGATGAATTCAAACTACTAAAACTACTGTATTTTTAACATACAGTCATTGTAGTGTATTAGAAGTTGAAGTCAAGCTACTATAACTACTGTAATTTTAACATACAGTCATTGTAGTGTATTAGAAGTTGAAGTCAAGCTACTAAAACTACTGTATTTTTAAAATACAGTCATTGTAGTGTATTAGAAGTTGAAGTCAAGCTACTAAAACTACTGTATTTTAACATACAGTCATTGTAGTGTATTAGAAGTTGAAGTCAAGCTGTTACAACTACTGTATTTTTAACATACAGTCATTGTAGTGTATTAGAAGTTGAAGTCAAGCTACTAAAACTACTGTAATTTTAACATACAGTCATTGTATGTATTAGAAGTTGAAGTCAAACTACTAAAAGTACTTACAGTCATTGTAGTGTATTAGAAGTTGAAGTCAAGCTACTGAAACTACTGTATTTTAACATACAGTCATTGTAGTGTATTAGAAGTTGAAGTCAAGCTACTAAAACTACTGTATTTTAACATACAGTCATTGTAGTGTATTAGAAGTTGAAGTCAAGCTACTAAAACTACTGTATTTTTAACATACAGCCATTGTAGTGTATAGAAGATGTAGTCAAGCTACGAAAACTACTGTATTTTAACATACAGTCATTGTAGTGTATTAGAAGTTGAAGTCAAGCTACTAAAACTACTGTATTTTTAACATACAGTCATTGTAGTGTATTAGAAGTTGAAGTCAAGCTACTATAAGTACTAACAGTCATTGTAGTGTATTAGAAGTTGAAGTCAAGCTACTAAAACTACTGTATTTTTAACATACAGTCATTGTAGTGTATTAGAAGTTGAAGTCAAGCTACTTAAACTACTGTATTTTTAACATACAGTCATTGTAGTGTATTAGAAGTTTAAGTCAAGCTACTAAAACTACTGTATTTTAACATACAGTCATTGTAGTGTATTAGAAGTTGAAGTCAAGCTACTAAAAGTACTTACAGTCATTGTAGTGTATAAGAAGATGAAGTCAAACTACTAAAACTACTGTATTTTTAACATACAGTCATTGTAGTGTATTAGAAGTTGAAGTCAAGCTACTATAACTACTGTAATTTTAACATACAGTCATTGTAGTGTATTAGAAGTTGAAGTCAAGCTACTAAAACTACTGTATTTTTAAAATACAGTCATTGTAGTGTATTAGAAGTTGTAGTCAAGCTACTAAAACTACTGTATTTTAACATACAGTCATTGTAGTGTATTAGAAGTTGAAGTCAAGCTACTACAACTACTGTATTTTTTAACATACAGTCATTGTAGTGTATTAGAAGTTGAAGTCAAGCTACTAAAACTACTGTATTTTAACATACAGTCATTGTAGTGTATTAGAAGTTGAAGTCAAGCTACTAAAAGTACTTACAGTCATTGTAGTGTATTAGAAGTTGAAGTCAAGCTACTGAAACTACTGTATTTTAACATACAGTCATTGTAGTGTATTAGAAGTTGAAGTCAAGCTACTAAAACTACTGTATTTTTAACATACAGTCATTGTAGTGTATTAGAAGTTGAAGTCAAGCTACTAAAACTACTGTATTTTTATTATACAGCCATTGTAGGGTATAGAAGATGTAGTCAAGCTACGAAAACTACTGTATTTTAACATACAGTCATTGTAGTGTATTAGAAGTTGAAGTCAAGCTACTACAACTACTGTATTTTTAACATACAGTCATTGTAGTGTATTAGAAGTTGAAGTCAAGCTACTACAACTACTGTATTTTTAACATACAGTCATTGTAGTGTATTAGAAGTTGAAGTCAAGCTACTAAAACTACTGTAATTTTAACATACAGTCATTGTAGTGTATTAGAAGTTGAAGTCAAGCTACTAAAAGTACTTAGAGTCATTGTAGTGTATTAGAAGTTGAAGTCAAGCTACTAAAACTACTGTATTTTTAACATACAGTCATTGTAGTGTATTAGAAGATGAAGTCAAGCTACTATAAGTACTAACAGTCATTGTAGTGTATTAGAAGTTGAAGTCAAGCTACTAAAACTACTGTATTTTTAACATACAGTCATTGTAGTGTATTAGAAGTTGAAGTCAAGCTACTTAAACTACTGTATTTTTAACATACAGTCATTGTAGTGTATTAGAAGTTGAAGTCAAGCTACTAAAACTACTGTATTTTAACATACAGTCATTGTAGTGTATTAGAAGTTGAAGTCAAGCTACTAAAAGTACTTACAGTCATTGTAGTGTATTAGAAGTTGAAGTCAAACTACTAAAACTACTGTATTTTTAACATACAGTCATTGTAGTGTATTAGAAGTTGAAGTCAAGCTACTATAACTACTGTAATTTTAACATACAGTCATTATAGTGTATTAGAAGTTGAAGTCAAGCTACTAAAACTACTGTATTTTTAAAATACAGTCATTGTAGTGTATTAGAAGTTGAAGTCAAGCTACTAAAACTACTGTATTTTAACATACAGTCATTGTAGTGTATTAGAAGTTGAAGTCAAGCTACTTACAACTACTGTATTTTTAACATACAGTCATTGTAGTGTATTAGAAGTTGAAGTCAAGCTACTAAAACTACTGTAATTTTAACATACAGTCATTGTATGTATTAGAAGTTGAAGTCAAGCTACTAAAAGTACTTACAGTCATTGTAGTGTATTAGAAGTTGAAGTCAAGCTACTGAAACTACTGTATTTTAACATACAGTCATTGTAGTGTATTAGAAGTTGAAGTCAAGCTACTAAAACTACTGTATTTTTAACATACAGTCATTGTAGTGTATTAGAAGTTGAAGTCAAGCTACTAAAACTACTGTATTTTTAACATACAGTCATTGTAGTGTATTAGAAGTTGAAGTCAAGCTACTAAAACTACTGTATTTTAACATACAGTCATTGTAGTGTATTAGAAGTTGAAGTCAAGCTACTACAACTACTGTATTTTTAACATACAGTCATTGTAGTGTATTAGAAGTTGAAGTCAAGCTACTACAACTACTGTATTTTTAACATACAGTCATTGTAGTGTATTAGAAGTTGAAGTCAAGCTACTAAAACTACTGTATTTTAACATACAGTCATTGTAGTGTATTAGAAGTTGAAGTCAAGCTACTAAAAGTACTAACAGTCATTGTAGTGTATTAGAAGTTGAAGTCAAGCTACTAAAACTACTGTATTTTAACATACAGTCATTGTAGTGTATTAGAAGTTGAAGTCAAGCTACTTAAACTACTGTATTTTTAACATACAGTCATTGTAGTGTATTAGAAGTTGAAGTCAAGCTACTAAAACTACTGTATTTTAACATACAGTCATTGTAGTGTATTAGAAGTTGAAGTCAAGCTACTAAAAGTACTTACAGTCATTGTAGTGTATTAGAAGTTGAAGTCAAACTACTAAAACTACTGTATTTTTAACATACAGTCATTGTAGTGTATTAGAAGTTGAAGTCAAGCTACTATAACTACTGTATTTTAACATACAGTCATTGTAGTGTATTAGAAGTTGAAGTCAAGCTACTAAAACTACTGTATTTTAAACATACAGTCATTGTAGTGTATTAGAAGTTGAAGTCAAGCTACTAAAACTACTGTATTTTAACATACAGTCATTGTAGTGTATTAGAAGTTGAAGTCAAGCTACTAAACTACTGTATTTTTAACATACAGTCATTGTAGTGTATTAGAAGTTGAAGTCAAGCTACTAAAACTACTGTAATTTTAACATACAGTCATTGTAGTGTATTAGAAGTTGAAGTCAAACTACTAAAAGTACTTACAGTCATTGTAGTGTATTAGAAGTTGAAGTCAAGCTACTGAAACTACTGTATTTTAACATACAGTCATTGTAGTGTATTAGAAGTTGAAGTCAAGCTACTAAAACTACTGTATTTTTTAACATACAGTCATTGTAGTGTATTAGAAGTTGAAGTCAAGCTACTAAAACTACTGTATTTTTAACATACAGTCATTGTAGTGTATTAGAAGTTGTAGTCAAGCTACTAAAACTACTGTATTTTAACATACAGTCATTGTAGTGTATTAGAAGTTGAAGTCAAGCTACTAAAACTACTGTATTTTTAACATACAGTCATTGTAGTGTATTAGAAGTTGAAGTCAAGCTACTAAACTACTGTATTTTAACATACAGTCATTGTAGTGTATTAGAAGTTGAAGTCAAGCTACTAAAAGTACTTACAGTCATTGTAGTGTATTAGAAGTTGAAGTCAAGCTACTAAAACTACTGTATTTTAACATACAGTCATTGTAGTGTATTAGAAGTTGAAGTCAAGCTACAGTTACTGTATTTTTAACATACAGTCATTGTAGTGTATTAGAAGTTGAAGTCAAGCTACTAAAACTACTGTATTTTTAACATACAGTCATTGTAGTGTATTAGAAGTTGAAGTCAAGCTACTAAAAGTACTTACAGTCATTGTAGTGTATTAGAAGTTGAAGTCAAGCTACTAAAACTACTGTATTTTAACATACAGTCATTGTAGTGTATTAGAAGTTGAAGTCAAGCTACTAAAACTACTGTATTTTAACATACAGTCATTGTAGTGTATTAGAAGTTGAAGTCAAGCTACTACAACTACTGTATTTTTAACATACAGTCATTGTAGTGTATTAGAAGTTGAAGTCAAGCTACTAAAACTACTGTATTTTAACATACAGTCATTGTAGTGTATTAGAAGTTGAAGTCAAGCTACTAAAAGTACTTACAGTCATTGTAGTGTATTAGAAGTTGAAGTCAAGCTACTAAAACTACTGTATTTTTAACATACAGTCATTGTAGTGTATTAGAAGTTGAAGTCAAGCTACTATAAGTACTAACAGTCATTGTAGTGTATTAGAAGTTGAAGTCAAGCTACTAAAACTACTGTATTTTTAACATACAGTCATTGTAGTGTATTAGAAGTTGAAGTCAAGCTACTTAAACTACTGTATTTTTAACATACAGTCATTGTAGTGTATTAGAAGTTGAAGTCAAGCTACTAAAACTACTGTATTTTAACATACAGTCATTGTAGTGTATTAGAAGTTGAAGTCAAGCTACTAAAAGTACTTACAGTCATTGTAGTGTATTAGAAGTTGAAGTCAAACTACTAAAACTACTGTATTTTTAACATACAGTCATTGTAGTGTATTAGAAGTTGAAGTCAAGCTACTATAACTACTGTAATTTTAACATACAGTCATTGTAGTGTATTAGAAGTTGAAGTCAAGCTACTAAAACTACTGTATTTTTTAAAATACAGTCATTGTAGTGTATTAGAAGTTGTAGTCAAGCTACTAAAACTACTGTATTTTAACATACAGTCATTGTAGTGTATTAGAAGTTGAAGTCAAGCTACTACAACTACTGTATTTTTAACATACAGTCATTGTAGTGTATTAGAAGTTGAAGTCAAGGTACTAAAACTACTGTAATTTTAACATACAGTCATTGTATGTATTAGAAGTTGAAGTCAAACTACTAAAAGTACTTACAGTCATTGTAGTGTATTAGAAGTTGAAGTCAAGCTACTGAAACTACTGTATTTTAACATACAGTCATTGTAGTGTATTAGAAGTTTAAGTCAAGCTATTAAAACTACTGTATTTTTAACATACAGTAATTGTAGTGTATTAGAAGTTGAAGTCAAGCTACTAAAACTACTGTATTTTTAACATACAGCCATTCTAGGGTATAGAAGATGAAGTCAAGCTACGAAAACTACTGTATTTTAACATACAGTCATTGTAGTGTATTAGAAGTTGAAGTCAAGCTATTACAACTACTGTATTTTTAACATACAGTCATTGTAGTGTATTAGAAGTTGAAGTCAAGCTACTACAACTACTGTATTTTTAACATACAGTCATTGTAGTGTATTAGAAGTTGAAGTCAAGCTACTAAAACTACTGTATTTTAACATACAGTCATTGTAGTGTATTAGAAGTTGAAGTCAAGCTACTATAAGTACTAACAGTCATTGTAGTGTATTAGAAGTTGAAGTCAAGCTACTAAAACTACTGTATTTTTAACATACAGTCATTGTAGTGTATTAGAA
Organism: Tachypleus tridentatus; assembly: GCF_004210375.1. NCBI lineage: Eukaryota > Metazoa > Arthropoda > Merostomata > Xiphosura > Limulidae > Tachypleus > Tachypleus tridentatus. Next base: position 147,215,694 of record NC_134830.1, read on the forward strand.
GTTGAAGTCAAGCTACTTAAACTACTATATTTTTAACATACAGTCATTGTAGTGTATTAGAAGTTTAAATCAAGCTACTAAAACTACCGTATTTTAACATACAGTCATTGTAGTGTATTAGAAGTTGAAGTCAAGCTACTAAAAGTACTTACAGTCATTGTAGTGTATAAGAAGATGAATTCAAACTACTAAAACTACTGTATTTTTAACATACAGTTAGTGTAGTGTATTAGAAGTTGAAGTCAAGGTACTATAACTACTGTAATTTTAACATACAGTCATTATAGTGTATTAGAAGTTGAAGTCAAGCTACTAAAACTACTGTATTTTTAAAATACAGTCATTGTAGTGTATTAGAAGTTGTAGTCAAGCTACTAAAACTACTGTATTTTAACATACAGTCATTGTAGTGTATTAGAAGTTGAAGTCAAGCTACTACAACTACTGTATTTTTAACATACAGTCATTGTAGTGTATTAGAAGTTGAAGTCAAGCTACTAAACTACTGTAATTTTAACATACAGTCATTGTATGTATTAGAAGTTGAAGTCAAACTACTAAAAGTACTTACAGTCATTGTAGTGTATTAGAAGTTGAAGTCAAGCTACTGAAACTACTGTATTTTAACATACAGTCATTGTAGTGTATTAGAAGTTGAAGTCAAGCTATTAAAACTACTGTATTTTTAACATACAGTCATTGTAGTGTATTAGAAGTTGAAGTCAAGCTACTAAAACTACTGTATTTTAACATACAGTCATTGTAGTGTATTAGAAGATGTAGTCAAGCTACTAAAACTACTGTATTTTAACATACAGTCATTGTAGTGTATTAGAAGTTGAAGTCAAGCTATTACAACTACTGTATTTTTAACATACAGTCATTGTAGTGTATTAGAAGTTGAAGTCAAGCTACTAAAACTACTGTATTTTTAACATACAGTCATTGTAGTGTATTAGAAGTTGAAGTCAAGCTACTAAAAGTACTTACAGTCATTGTAGTGTATTAGAAGTTGAAGTCAAGCTACTGAAACTACTGTGTTTTAACATACAGTCATTGTAGTGTATTAGAAGTTGAAGTCAAGCTACAGTCTGTATTTTTAACATACAGTCATTGTAGTGTATTAGAAGTTGAAGTCAAGCTACTAAAACTACTGTATTTTTAACATACAGTCATTGTAGTGTATTAGAAGTTGAAGTCTAGCTACTAAAAGTACTTAGAGTCATTGTAGTGTATTAGAAGTTGAAGTCAAGCTACTAAAACTACTGTATTTTAACATACAGTCATTGTAGTGTATTAGAAGTTGAAGTCAAGCTACTACAACTACTGTATTTTTAACATACAGTCATTGTAGTGTATTAGAAGTTGAAGTCAAGCTACTAGAACTACTGTATTTTTAACATACAGTCATTGTAGTGTATTAGAAGTTGAAGTCAAGCTACTAAAACTACTGTATTTTTAACATACAGTCATTGTAGTGTATTAGAAGATGAAGTCAAGCTACTATAAGTACTAACAGTCATTGTAGTGTATTAGAAGTTGAAGTCAAGCTACTAAAACTACTGTATTTTTAACATACAGTCATTGTAGTGTATTAGAAGTTGAAGTCAAGCTACTTAAACTACTGTATTTTTAACATACAGTCATTGTAGTGTATTAGAAGTTTAAGTCAAGCTACTAAAACTACTGTATTTTAACATACAGTCATTGTAGTGTATTAGAAGTTGAAGTCAAGCTACTAAAAGTACTTACAGTCATTGTAGTGTATTAGAAGTTGAAGTCAAACTACTAAAACTACTGTATTTTAACATACAGTCATTGTAGTGTATTAGAAGTTGAAGTCAAGCTACTATAACTACTGTAATTTTAACATACAGTCATTATAGTGTATTAGAAGTTGAAGTCAAGCTACTAAAACTACTGTATTTTTAACATACTGTCATTGTTGTTTATTAGAAGTTGAAGTCAAGCTACTAAAAGTACTTACAGTCATTGTAGTGTATTAGAAGTTAAGTCAAGCTATTACAACTACTGTATTTTTAACATACAGTCATTGTAGTGTATTAGAAGTTAAGTCAAGCTACTAAAAGTACTTACAGTCATTGTAGTGTATTAGAAGTTGAAGTCAAGCTACTAAAACTACTGTATTTTAACATACAGTCATTGTAGTGTATTAGAAGTTGAAGTCAAGCTACTAAAGCACTGTATTTTTAACATACAGTCATTGTAGTGTATAGAAGTTATAGTGAAGCTACTAAAACTACTGTATTTTAACATACAGTCATTGTTGTGTATTAGAAGTTGAAGTCAAGCTACTACAACTACTGTATTTTTAACATACAGTCATTGTAGTGTATTAGAAGTTGAAGTCAAGCTACTAAAAGTACTTACAGTCATTGTTGTGTATTAGAAGTTGAGGTCAAGTTACTAAAACTACTGTATTTTAACATACAGTCATTGTAGTGTATTAGAAGTTGAAGTCAAGCTACAGTCTGTATTTTTATCATACAGTCATTGTAGTGTATTAAAGTTGAAGTCAAGCTACTAAAACTACTTATAGTCATTGTAGTGTATTAGAAGTTGAAGTCAAGCTACTAAAACTACTGTATTTTTAACATACAGTCATTGTAGTGTATAGAAGTTGTAGTCAAGCTACTAAAACTACTGTATTTTTAACATACAGTCATTGTAGTGTATTAGAAGTTAAGTCAAGCTACTAAAAGTACTTTTTAACATAGTCATTGTAGTGTATTAGAAGTTGAAGTCAAGCTACTAAAAGTACTGTATTTTTAACATACAGTCATTGTAGTGTATTAGAAGTTGAAGTCAAGCTACTAAAACTACTGTATTTTTAACATACAGTCATTGTAGTGTATTAGAAGTTGAAGTCATGCTACAGTCTGTATTTTTAACATACAGTCATTGTAGTGCATTAGAAGTTGTAGTCAATCTACTAAAGCAACTGTATTTTTAACATACAGTCATTGTAGTGTATAGAAGTTATAGTGAAGCTACTTAAACTACTGTATTTTTAACATACAGTCATTGTAGTGTATTAGAAGTTGAAGTCAAGCTACTACTGTAAACATACTGTATTTTTTAACATACAAAAGTCATTGTATTGTAGTGTATTAGAAGTTGAAGTCAAGTTATTAAAACTACTGTATTTTAACATACAGTCATTGTAGTTTATTAGAAGTTGAAGTCAAGCTACAGTCTGTATTTTTAACATACAGTCATTGTAGTGTATTAGAGTTGAAGTGAAGCTAGTAAAACTACTTACAGTCATTGTAGTGTTTTAGAAGTTGAAGTCAAGCTACTAAAACTACTCATTGTATTTTTTGAAGTCAAGCTACAGTCATTGTAGTGTATTAGAAGTTGAAGTCAAGCTACTAAAACTACTGTATTTTTAGCATACAGTCATTGTAGTGTATTAGAAGATGAAGTCAAGCTACTATAAGTACTAACAGTCATTGTAGTGTATTAGAAGTTGAAGTCAAGCTACTAAAAGTACTTACAGTCATTGTAGTGTATAAGAAGTTGAAGTCAAACTACTAAAACTACTGTATTTTTAACATACAGTTATTGTAGTGTATTAGAAGTTGAAGTCAAGGTACTATAACTACTGTAATTTTAACATACAGTCATTATAGTGTATTAGAAGTTGAAGTCAAGCTACTAAAACTACTGTATTTTTAAAATACAGTCATTGTAGTGTATTAGAAGTTGTAGTCAAGCTACTAAAACTACTGTATTTTAACATACAGTCATTGTAGTGTATTAGAAGTTGAAGTCAAGCTATTACAACTACTGTATTTTTAACATACAGTCATTGTAGTGTATTAGAAGTTGAAGTCAAGGTACTAAAACTACTGTAATTTTAACATACAGTCATTGTAGTGTATTAGAAGTTGAAGTCAAGCTACTAAAACTACTGTATTTTTAACATGCAGTCATTGTATTGTATTAGAAGTTGAAGTCAAGCTACTAAAAGTACTTTATTTTTAACATACAGTCATTGTAGTGTATTAGAAGTTGAAGTCAAGCTACTAAAAGTACTTACAGTCATTGTAGTGTATTAGAAGTTGAAGTCAAGCTACTAAAACTACTGTATTTTAACATACAGTCATTGTAGTGTATTAGAAGTTGAAGTCAAGCTATTACAACTACTGTATTTTTAACATACAGTCATTGTAGTGTATTAGAAGTTGAAGTCAAGCTACTAAAACTACTGTATTTTTAACATACAGTCATTGTAGTGTATTAGATTTGAAGTCAAGCTACTAAAACTACTGTATTTTTACATACAGTCATTGTAGTGTATTAGAAGTTGAAGTCAAGCTACTAAAACTACTGTATTTTAACATACAGTCATTGTTGTGTATTAGAAGTTGAAGTCAAGCTACTAAAAGTACTTACAGTCATTGTAGTGTATTAGAAGTTGAAGTCAAGCTACTACAAGTACAACATCATTTGTAGTGTATTAGAAGTTGAAGTCAAGCTACTAAAAGTACTTACAGTCATTGTAGTGTATTAGAAGTTGAAGTCAAGCTACTAAACCTACTGTATTTTTAACATACAGTCATTGTAGTGTATTAGAAGTTGAAGTCAAGCTACTAAAAGTACTTACAGTCAGTGTAGTGTATTAGAAGTTGAAGTCAAGCTACTAAAAGTACTTACAGTCATTGTAGTGTATTAGAAGTTGAAGTCAAGCTACTGTAAACTACTGTATTTTAACATACAGTCATTGTAGTGTATTAGAAGTTGAAGTCAAGCTACTAAAACTACTGTATTTTTAACATACAGTCATTGTAGTGTATTAGAAGTTGAAGTCAAGCTACTAAAACTACTGTATTTTTAACATACAGTCATTGTTGTGTATTAGAAGTTGTAGTCAAACTACTAAAACTACTGTATTTTTAACATACAGTCATTGTAGTGTATTAGAAGTTGAAGTCAAACTACTGAAACTACTGTATTTTAACATACAGTCATTGTAGTGTATTAGAAGTTGAAGTCAAGCTACTAAAACTACCGTATTTTAACATACAGTCATTGTAGTGTATTAGAAGTTGTAGTCAAGCTACTAAAACTACTGTATTTTTAACATACAGTCATTGTAGTGTATTAGAAGTTGAAGTCAAGCTACTAAAACTACTGTATTTTTAACATACAGTCATTGTAGTGTATTAGAAGTTGAAGTCAAGCTACTACAACTACTGTATTTTTAACATAACATACAGTCATTGTAGTAGTATTAGAAGTTGTAGTCAAGCTACTAAAACTACTGTATTTTTAACATACAGTCATTGTAGTGTATTAGAAGTTGAAGTCAAGCTACTAAAAGTACTTACAGTCATTGTAGTGTATTAGAAGTTAGTGTCAAGCTATTACAAACTACTGTATTTTAACATACAGTCATTGTAGTGTATTAGAAGTTAAGGTCAAGCTACTAAAGTACTTACAGTCATTGTAGTGTATTAGAAGTTAAAGTCAAGCTACTAAAACTACTGTATTTTAACATACAGTCATTGTAGTGTATTAGAAGTTGAAGTCAAGCTACTAAAACTACTTACAGTCATTGTAGTGTATTAGAAGTTGAAGTCAAGCTACTAAAACTACTGTATTTTTAACATACAGTCATTGTAGTGTATTAGAAGTTGAAGTCAAGCTACTAAAGCTACTGTATTTTTAACATACAGTCATTATAGTGTATAGAAGTTATAGTCAAGCTACTAAAACTACTGTATTTTTAACATACAGTCATTGTAGTGTATTAGAAGTTGAAGTCAAGCTACTAAAACTACTGTATTTTTAACATACAGTCATTGTAGTGTATTAGAAGTTGAAGTCAAGCTACTAAAAGTACTTACAGTCATTGTAGTGTATTAGAAGTTGAAGTCAAGCTACTAAATCTACTGTATTTTAACATACAGTCATTGTAGTGTATTAGAAGTTGAAGTCAAGCTACTAAAACTACTGTATTTTAACATACAGTCATTGTAGTGTATTAGAAGTTGAAGTCAAGCTACTAAAACCACTGTAATTTTAACATACAGTCATTGTAGTGTATTAGAAGTTGAAGTCAAGTGTTTAAAAGTATTGTATTTTTAAAATACAGTCATTGTAGTGTATTAGAAGTTGAAGTCAAGCTACTAAAACTACTGTATTTTTAACATACAGTCATTCTAGTCTATTAGAAGTTGAAGTCAAGCTACTAAAAGTACTTACAGTCATTGTAGTGTATTAGAAGTTGAAGTCAAGCTACTAAAAGAACTTAGAGTCATTGTAGTGTATTAGAAGTTGAAGTCAAGCTACTAAAACTACTGTATTTTTAACATACAGTCATTGTAGTGTATTAGAAGTTCAAGTCAAGCTACAGTCTGTATTTTTAACATACAGTCATTGTAGTCTGTTAGAAGTTGAAGTCAAGCTACTAAAAGTACTTACAGTCATTGTAGTGTATTAGAAGTTGAAGTCAAGCTACTAAAACTACTGTATTTTAACATACAGTCATTGTAGTGTATTAGAAGTTGTAGTCAAGCTACAGTCTGTATTCTTAACATACAGTCATTGTTGTGTATTAGAGTTGAAATCAAGCTACTAAAACTACTTACAGTCATTGTAGTCTAATAGAAGTTGAAGTCAAGCTACTAAAACTACTGTATTTTAACATACAGTCATTGTAGTGTATTAGAAGTTGAAGTCAAGCTACTAAAAGTACTTACAGTCATTTTAGTGTATAAGAATTGAAGTCAAACTACTAAAACTACTGTATTTTTAACATACAGTTAGTGTAGTGTATTAGAAGTTGAAGTCAAGGTACTATAACTACTGTAATTTTAACATACAGTCATTGTAAGGTATTAGAAGTTGTAGTCAAGCTACTAAAACAACTGTATTTTAACATACAGTCATTGTAGTGTATTAGAAGTTGAAGTCAAGCTATTACAACTACTGTATTTTTTAACATACAGTCATTGTAGTGTATTAGAAGTTGAAGTCAAGGTACTAAAACTACTGTAATTTTAACATACAGTCATTGTAGTGTATTAGAAGTTGAAGTCTAGCTACTAAAAGTACTTAGAGTCATTGTAGTGTATTAGAAGTTGAAGTCAAGCTACTAAAACTACTGTATTTTTAACATACAGTCATTGTAGTGTATTAGAAGTTGAAGTCAAGCTACTAAAAGTACTTACAGTCATTGTAGTGTATTAGAAGTTGAAGTCAAGCTACAGAACTACTGTATTTTAACATACAGTCATTGTAGTGAATTAGAAGTTGGAGTCAAGCTACAGTCTGTATTTTTAACATACAGTTATTGTAGTGTATTAGATTTGATGTCAAACTACTAAAACTACTGTATTTTTAACATACAGTCATTGTAGTGTATTAGAAGTTGAAGTCAAGCTACTAAAACTACTGTATTTTTAACATACAGTCATTGTAGTGTATTAGAAGTTCAAGTCAAGCTACAAAACTACTGTATTTTAACATACAGTCATTGTTGTGTATTAGAAGTTGAAGTCAAGCTACTAAAAGTACTTACAGTCATTGTAGTGTATTAGAAGTTGAAGTCCAGCTACTACAAGACAGTCATTCTAGTGTATTAGAAGTTGAAGTCAAACTACTAAAAGTACTTACAGTCATTGTAGTGTATTAGAAGTTGAAGTCAAGCTACTAAAACTACTGTATTTTTAACATACAGTCATTGTAGTGTATTAGAAGTTGAAGTCAAGCTACTAAAACCACCGTATTTTAACATACAGTCATTGTAGTGTATTAGAAGTTGAAGTCAAGCTACTAAAAGTACTTATAGTCATTGTAGTGTATTAGAAGTTGAAGTCAAGCTACTAAAACTACTGTATTTTAACATACAGTCATTGTAGTGTATTAGAAGTTGTAGTCAAGCTATTACAACTACTGTATTTTTAACATACAGTCATTGTAGTGTATTAGAAGTTGAGGTCAAGCTACTAAAAGTACTTACAGTCATTGTAGTGTATTAGAAGTTGAAGTCAAGCTACTAAAATTAACTACTGTATTTTAACATACAGTCATTGTAGTCAATTAGAAGTTGAAGTCAAACTACTAAAGTATTTTTAACATACAGTCATTGTAGTGTATTAGAACTTGAAGTCAAGCTACTAAAAGTACTTACAGTCATTGTAGTGTATTAGAAGTTGAAGTCAAGCTACTAAAAGTACTTACAGTCATTGTAGTGTATTAGAAGTTGAAGTCAAGTAACTGAAACTACTGCATTTTTAACATACAGTCATTGTAGTGTATTAGAAGTTGTAGTCAAGCTATCACAACTACTGTATTTTTAACATACAGTCATTGTAGTGTATTAGAAGTTGAAGTCAAGCTACTAAAACTACTGTATTTTTAACATACAGTCATTGTAGTGTATTAGAAGTTGAGGTCAAGCTACTAAAAGTACTTACAGTCATTGTAGTGTATTAGAAGTTGAAGTCAAACTACTAAAGCTACTGTATTTTAACATACAGTCATTGTAGTGTATTAGAAGTTAAAGTCAAGCAACTAAAACCACTGTATTTTTTAATATACAGTCATTGTAGTGTATTAAAAGTTGTAGTCAAGCTATTAAAACTACTGTATTTTTAACATACAGTCATTGTAGTGTATAGAAGTTGTAGTCAAGCTACTAAAACTACTGTATTTTTAACATACAATCATTGTAGTGTATTAGAAGTTGAAGTCAAGCAACTACAATTAGTGTATTTTAACATACAGTCATTGTAGTGTATTAGAAGTTGAAGTCAAGCTACTGAAACTACTGTATTTTAACATACAGTCATTGTAGTGTATTAGAAGTTTAAGTCAAGCTACTACAACTACTGTATTTTTAACATACAGTCATTGTAGTGAATAAGAAGTTGTAGTCAAGCTACAAAACACTACTGCATTTTAACATACAGTCATTGTAATGTATGGATGTTGTATTCAAGCTACTAAAACTACTGTATTTTTAACATACAGTCATTGTAGTGTATAGAAGTTATAGTGAAGCTACTTAAACTACTGTATTTTTAACATACAGTCATTGTTGTTTATTAGAAGTTGAAGTCAAGCTACTAAAAGTACTTACAGTCATTGTAGTGTATTAGAAGTTAGTGTCAAGCTATTACAACTACTGTATTTTTAACATACAGTCATTGTAGTGTATTAGAAGTTAAGGTCAAGCTACTAAAAGTACTTACAGTCATTGTTGTGTATTAGAAGTTGAAGTCAAGCTACTAAAACTACTGTATTTTTAACATACAGTCATTGTATTGTATTAGAAGTTGCAGTCAATCTACTAAAGCACCTGTATTTTTAACATACAGTCATTATAGTGTATAGTAGTTATAGTCAAGCTACTAAAACTACTGTATTTTAACATACAGTCATTGTAGTGTATTAGAAGTTGAAGTCAAGCTACTACAACTACTGTATTTTGTATTACATACAGTCATTGTAGTGTATTAGAAGTTGAAGTCAAGCTACTAAAAGTACTGTATTTTTAACATACAGTCATTGTAGTGTATTAGAAGTTGAAGTCAAGCTACTAAAACTACTGTATTTTTAACATACAGTCATTGTAGTGTATTAAAGTTGAAGTCAAGCTACTAAAACTACTTACAGTCATTGTAGTGTATTAGAAGTTGAAGTCAAGCTACTAAAACTACTGTATTTTTTAACATACAGTCATTGTAGTGTATTAGAAGTTGAAGTCAAGCTACTAAAACTACTGTATTTTTAACATACAGTCATTGTAGTGTATTAGAAGTTGTAGTCAAGCTACTAAAACTACTGTATTTTTAACATACAGTCATTGTAGTGTATTAGAAGTTGAAGTCAAGCTACTACAACTACTGTATTTTTAACATACAGTCATTGTAGTGTATTAGAAGTTGTAAGTCAAGCTACTAAAACTACTGTATTTTTAACATACAGTCATTGTAGTGTATTAGAAGTTGAAGTCAAGCTACTAAAACTACTGTATTTTTAACATACAGTCATTGTAGTGTATTAGAAGTTGAAGTCAAGCTACTAAAGTACTTACAGTCATTGTAGTATTAGAAGTTGAAGTCAAGTACTACATACAGTCATTGTAGTGTATTAGAAGTTGAAGTCAAGCTACTGTTATTTTTTTAACATACAGTCATTGTAGTGTATTAGAAGTTGAAGTCAAGCTACTAAAAGTACTTACAGTCATTGTAGTGTATTAGAAGTTGAAGTCAAGCTACTAAAACTACTGTATTTTAACATACAGTCATTGTATTTTTTTAACATACAGTCATTGTAGTGTATTAGAAGTTGAAGTCAAGCTACTAAAACTACTTACAGTCATTGTAGTGTATTAGAAGTTGAAGTCAAGCTACTAAAACTACTGTATTTTTAACATACAGTCATTGTAGTGTATTAGAAGTTGAAGTCAAGCTACTAAAACACTGTATTTTTAACATACAGTCATTATAGTGTATTAGAAGTTGAAGTCAAGCTACTAAAACTACTGTATTTTAACATACAGTCATTGTAGTGTATTAGAAGTTGAAGTCAAGCTACTAAAACTACTGTATTTTTAACATACAGTCATTGTAGTGTATTAGAAGTTGAAGTCAAGCTACTAAAACTGTACTTACAGTCATTGTAGTGTATTAGAAGTTGAAGTCAAGCTACTAAAACTACTGTATTTTAACATACAGTCATTGTAGTGTATTAGAAGTTGAAGTCAAGCTACTAAAACTACTGTATTTTTAACATACAGTCATTGTAGTGTATTAGAAGTTAAGTCAAGCTACTAAAAGTACTTACAGTCATTGTAGTGCATTAGAAGTTGAAGTCAAGCTACTACAAGACAGTCATTGTAGTGTATTAGAAGTTGAAGTCAAACTACTAAAAGTACTTACAGTCATTGTAGTGTATTAGAAGTTGAAGTCAAGCTACTAAAACTACTGTATTTTTAACATACAGTCATTGTAGTGTATTAGAAGTTGAAGTCAAGCTACTAAAACCACTGTATTTTTAACATACAGTCATTGTAGTGTATTAGAAGTTGAAGTCAAGCTACTAAAAGTACTTATAGTCATTGTAGTGTATTAGAAGTTGAAGTCAAGCTACTAAAACTACTGTATTTTTAACATACAGTCATTGTAGTGTATTAGAAGTTGAAGTCAAGCTACTAAACTACTGTATTTTTAACATACAGTCATTGTAGTGTATTAGAACTTGAAGTCAAGCTACTAAAAGTACTTACAGTCATTGTAGTGTATTAGAAGTTGAAGTCAAGCTACTAAAAGTCTTACAGTCATTGTAGTGTATTAGAAGTTGAAGTCAAGCTACTAAAGTTAAACTACTGTATTTTTAACATACAGTCATTGTAGTGTATTAGAAGTTGAAGTCAAGCTACTAAAAGTACTTACAGTCATTGTAGTGTATTAGAAGTTGAAGTCAAGCTACTAAAAGTACTTTTACAGTCATTGTAGTGTATTAGAAGTTGAAGTCAAGCTATCTAAACTACTGTATTTTAACATACAGTCATTGTAGTGTATTAGAAGTTGAAGTCAAGCTACTAACTACTGTATTTTTAACATACAGTCATTGTAGTGTATTAGAAGTTGAAGTCAAGCTACTAAAAGTACTTACAGTCATTGTAGTGTATTAGAAGTTGAAGTCAAGCTACTAAAACTACTGTATTTTAACATACAGTCATTGTAGTGTATTAGAAGTTGAAGTCAAGCTACTAAAACCACTGTATTTTAACATACAGTCATTGTAGTGTATTAGAAGTTATAGTCAAGCTACTAAAACTACTGTATTTTAACATACAGTCATTGTAGTGTATTAGAAGTTGAAGTCAAGCTACTAAAACTACTGTATTTTTTAACATACAGTCATTGTAGTGTATTAGAAGTTGAAGTCAAGCTACTAAATTAGTGTATTTTTAACATACAGTCATTGTAGTGTATTAGAAGTTGAAGTCAAGCTACTAAAACTGTACTTTACAGTCATTGTAGTGTATTAGAAGTTGAAGTCAAACTACTGAAGCTACTGTATTTTTAACATACAGTCATTGTAGTGTATTAGAAGTTAAAGTCAAGCTAAAACCACTGTATTTTTAACATACAGTCATTGTAGTGTATTAAAAGTTGTAGTCAAGCTACTAAAACTACTGTATTTTTAACATACAGTCATTGTAGAGTATAGAATTTGTAGTCAAGCTACTAAAACTACTGTATTTTTAACATACAGTCATTGTTGTGTATTAGAAGTTGAAGTCAAGCAACTACAATTAGTGTATTTTTAACATACAGTCATTGTAGTGTATTAGAAGTTGAAGTCAAGCTACTGAAACTACTGTATTTTAACATACAGTCATTGTAGTGTATTGGAAGTTTAAGTCAAGCTACTACAACTACTGTATTTTTAACATACAGTCATTGTAGTGAATAAGAAGTTGTAGTCAAGCTACAAAACTACTGCATTTTTAACATACAGTCATTGTAGTGTATGGATGTTGTATTCAAGCTACTAAAACTACTGTATTTTTAACATACAGTCATTGTAGTGTATAGAAGTTATAGTGAAGCTACTTAAACTACTGTATTTTTAACATACAGTCATTGTTGTTTATTAGAAGTTGAAGTCAAGCTACTAAAAGTACTTACAGTCATTGTAGTGTATTAGAAGTTAGTGTCAAGCTATTACAACTACTGTATTTTTAACATACAGTCATTGTAGTGTATTAGAAGTTAAGTCAAGCTACTAAAAGTACTTACAGTCATTGTTGTGTATTAGAAGTTGAAGTCAAGCTACTAAAACTACTGTATTTTTAACATACAGTCATTGTAGTGTATTAGAAGTTGAAGTCAAGCTACTAAAGCACCTGTATTTTTAACATACAGTCATTATAGTGTATAGAAGTTATAGTGAAGCTACTAAAACTACTGTATTTTAACATACAGTCATTGTAGTGTATTAGAAGTTGAAGTCAAGCTACTAAAACTACTGTATTTTACTAATACTGTATTTTTTGAACATACAGTCATTGTAGTGTATTAGAAGTTGAAGTCAAGCTACTAAAACTACTGTATTTTAACATACAGTCATTGTAGTGTATTAGAAGTTGAAGTCAAGCTACAGTCTGTATTTTTAACATACAGTCATTGTAGTGTATTAGAAGTTGAAGTCAAGCTACTAAAACTGTATTTTTTAACATACAGTCATTGTAGTGTATTAGAAGTTGAAGTCAAGCTACTAAAACTACTGTATTTTTAACATACAGTCATTGTAGTGTATTAGAAGTTGAAGTCAAGCTACTAAAACTACTGTATTTTTAACATACAGTCATTGTAGTGTATTAGAAGTTGAAGTCAAGCTACTAAAAGTACTTATAGTCATTGTAGTGTATTAGAAGTTGAAGTCAAGCTACTAAAACTACTGTATTTTTAACATACAGTCATTGTAGTGTATTAGAAGTTGAAGTCAAGTCTACTAAAACTACTGTATTTTATTAACATACAGTCATTGTAGTGTATTAGAAGTTGTAGTCAAGCTACTAAAGCTACTGTATTTTTAACATACAGTCATTGTAGTGTATTAGAAGTTGAAGTCAAGCTACTAAAACTACTGTATTTTTAACATACAGTCATTGTAGTGTATTAGAAGTTGAAGTCAAGCTACTAAAACTACTGTATTTTTAACATACAGTCATTGTAGTGTATTAGAAGTTGAAGTCAAGCTACTATAAGTACTTATACAGTCATTGTAGTGTATTAGAAGTTGAAGTCAAGCTACTAAAAGTAACATACAGTCATTGTAGTGTATTAGAAGTTGAAGTCAAGCTACTAAAACTACTGTATTTTTAACATACAGTCATTGTAGTGTATTAGAAGTTAAAGTAAAGCTACTGAAGCTACTGTATTTTAACATACAGTCATTGTAGTGTATTAGAAGTTGAAGTCAAGCTACTAAAACTACTGTATTTTTAAAATACAGTCATTGTAGTGTATTAGAAGTTGTAGTCAAGCTACTAAAACTACTGTATTTTAACATACAGTCATTGTAGTGTATTAGAAGTTGAAGTCAAGCTATTACAACTACTGTATTTTTAACATACAGTCATTCTAGTGTATTAGAAGTTGAAGTCAAGGTACTAAAACTACTGTAATTTTAACATACAGTCATTGTAGTGTATTAGAAGTTGAAGTCAAGCTACTAAAAGTACTTAGAGTCATTGTAGTGTATTAGAAGTTGAAGTCAAGCTACTAAAACTACTGTATTTTAACATACAGTCATTGTAGTGTATTAGAAGTTGAAGTCAAGCTACTAAAAGTACTTACAGTCATTGTAGTGTATTAGAAGTTGAAGTCATACTGTATTGTAGTGTATTAGAAGTTGAAGTCAAGCTACTAGTCATACAGTCATTGTAGTGTATTAGAAGTTGAAGTCAAGCTACTAAAACTACTGTATTTTAACATACAGTCATTGTAGTGTATTAGAAGTTGAAGTCAAGCTATTAAAACTACTGTATTTTTTAACAGTACAGTCATACTAAAACTACTGTATTTTAACATACAGTCATTGTATTAGAAGTTGAAGTCAAGCTACTAAAACTACTGTAATTTTAACATACAGTCATTGTAGTGTATTAGAAGTTGAAGTCAAGCTACTAAAAGTACTTATTAGAATTGAAGTCAAGCTACTAGTCATTGTCATTGTGTATTAGAAGTTGAAGTCAAGCTACTAAAACTACTGTATTTTAACATACAGTCATTGTAGTGTATTAGAAGTTGAAGTCAAGCTACTAAAACTAGTACTTTTTAAATACAGTCATTGTAGTGTATTAGAAGTTGAAGTCAAGTCAAGCTACTGAATTAGAAGTTGAAGTCAAGCTACTAAAAGTACTTACAGTCTACTGTATTTTTTAACATACAGTCATTGTAGTGTATTAGAAGTTGAAGTCAAGCTATTACAACTACTGTATTTTTAACATACAGTCATTGTAGTGTATTAGAAGTTGAAGTCAAGCTACTAAAACTACTGTATTTTTAACATACAGTCATTGTAGTGTATTAGATTTGAAGTCAAACTACTAAAACTACTGTATTTTTAACATACAGTCATTGTATGTATTAGAAGTTGAAGTCAAGCTACTAAAACTACTGTATTTTAACATAAAGTCATTGTTGTGTATTAGAAGTTGAAGTCAAGCTACTAAAAGTACTTACAGTCATTGTAGTGTATTAGAAGTTGAAGTCAAGCTACTACAAGACAGTCATTCTAGTGTATTAGAAGTTGAAGTCAAGCTACTAAAAGTACTTAGAGTCATTGTTGTGTATTAGAATATGAAGTCAAGCTACTAAACCTACTGTATTTTTAACATACAGTCATTGTAGTGTATTAGAAGTTGAAGTCAAGCTACTAAAAGTACTTACAGTCATTGTAGTGTATTAGAATTGAAGTCAAGTAACTGAAAACTACTGCATTTTTAACATACAGTCATTGTAGTGTATTAGAAGTTGTAGTCAAGCTATCACAACTACTGTATTTTTAACATACAGTCATTCTAGTGTATTAGAAGTTGAAGTCAAGCTACTAAAACTACTGTATTTTAAAATACAGTCATTGTTGTGTATTAGAAGTTGTAGTCAAGCTACTAAAACTACTGTATTTTAACATACAGTCATTGTAGTGTATTAGAAGTTGAGGTCAAGCTACTAAAAGTACTTACAGTCATTGTAGTGTATTAGAAGTTGAAGTCAAACTACTAAACTACTGTATTTTAACATACAGTCATTGTAGTGTATTAGAAGTTAAAGTCAAGCAACTAAAACCACTGTATTTTTAATATACAGTCATTGTAGTGTATTAAAAAGTTGTAGTCAAGCTATTAAAACTACTGTATTTTTAACATACAGTCATCGTTGTAGTATAGAATTTGTAGTCAAGCTACTAAAACTACTGTATTTTTAACATACAGTCATTGTTGTGTATTAGAAGTTGAAGTCAAGCAACTACTGTACAATTAGTGTATTTTTAACATACAGTCATTGTAGTGTATTAGAAGTTGAAGTCAAGCTACTGAAACTACTGTATTTTTAACATACAGTCATTGTAGTGTATTAGAAGTTGAAAGCTACAAAAGTACTTACTCATTGAGTGTAACTACTGTATTTTTAACATACAGTCATTGTAGTGTATTAGAAGTTTCAAGCTACAAGTAACTTACATTGTAGTGTATTAGAAGTTGAAGTCAAGCTACTGAAACTACTGTATTTTAACATACAGTCATTGTAGTGTATTAGAGTTTAAGTCAAGCTACTACAACTACTGTATTTTTAACATACAGTCATTGTAGTGAATAAGAAGTTGTAGTCAAGCTACAAAAACTACTGCATTTTTAACATACAGTCATTGTAGTGTATGGATGTTGTATTCAAGCTACTAAAACTACTGTATTTTTAACATACAGTCATTGTTTAGTGTATTAGAAGTTGAAGTCAAGCTACTAAAAGTACTTACAGTCATTGTAGTGTATTAGAAGTTAGTGTCATGCTATTACAACTACTGTATTTTTAACATACAGTCATTGTAGTGTATTAGAAGTTAAGGTCAAGCTACTAAAGTACTTACAGTCATTGTAGTGTATTAGAAGTTAAAGTCAAGCTACTACTGTAAACTACTGTATTTTAACATACAGTCATTGTAGTGTATTAGAAGTTGAAGTCAAGCTACTAAAACTACTTACATACAGTCATTGTAGTGTATTAGAAGTTGCAGTCAATCTACTAAAACACTGTATTTTTAACATACAGTCATTATAGTGTATAGAAGTTATAGTGAAGCTACTAAAACTACTGTATTTTAACATACAGTCATTGTTGTGTATTAGAAGTTGAAGTCAAGCTACTACAACTACTGTATTTTTAGCATGCAGTCATTGTAGTGTATTAGAAGTTGAAGTCAAGCTACTAGAACTACTGTATTTGTAACATACAGTCATTGTAGTGTATTAGATGTTGAAGTCAAGCTACTAAAACTACTGTATTTGTAACATACAGTCATTGTAGTGTATTAGAAGTTAAGTCAAGCTAGTAAAACTACTGTATTTTTATCATACAGTCATTGTAGTGTATTAGAAGTTGAAGTCAAGCTACTAAAACTACTGTATTTTTAACATACAGTCATTGTGGTGCATAGAAGTTGTAGTCAAGCTACTAAAACTACTGTATTTTAACATACAGTCATTGTAGTGTATTAGAAGTTGAAGTCAAGCTACTAAAAGTACTTACAGTCATTGTAGTGTATTAGAAGTTGAAGTCAAGCTACTAAAACTACTTACAGTCATTGTAGTGTATTAGAAGTTGAAGTCAAGCTACAGTCTGTATTTTTAACATACATTCATTGTAGTGTATTAGAGTTGAAGTCAAGCTACTAAAACTACTTACAGTCATTGTAGTGTATTAGAAGTTGAAGTCAAGCTAAAATATTTGTTAACAGAGAATTTATTAAATCGCTTTAATAATCTAGTTAGTATTACGTGGTAACGTAGTTAGAGCGGTTAACTCGTAATCTGAGGGTCATTTCAGAATCTACGTCACACCAAACATGCTCGCCCTTAGCGTAATAATGTGACAGTCAATCCTCTTACGGACGGATAGCGTAGGTGGCTCTCGAGCGCGAGTTCAAAACAAACCAAACCGTAATAACAAGAAGGTCTAATATATATAGTCAGTGAGATCTGAACTTATTGGTCGCGGAAGTTCGAACTCTTGAACTTATAGTCACTTGAACCAAATTCTTGAACTTATAGTCAGTATGGTGTAGAACTTATAGTCAGTATGGTGTATTCTTGCGTTGTAGTAATGTGTATTCTTGGTCAATTCTTGAACTCTATACGGTGTACTTGAACTTATAGTCAGTAGCGTAGGTGTATTCTCTTATAGTCAGTTACTTATGCGCGAAGTTCTTGAAATACAGTGTGGTGTATTCTTGAACTTATAGTCAAACTTATAGTCAGTATGGTGTATTCTTGAAGTCAGTAGGTATTCTTGAACTATATAGTCAGTGATTCTTGAACTATATTCTTGAACTTATAGTCAGTGTGGTGTATTCTTGATTATAGTCAGTGTGTGTATTCTTGAACTTATAGTCAGTGTGGTGTGTTCTTGAACTTATAGTCAGTGTGGTGTATTCTTGAACTTATAGTCAGTATGGTGTATTCTTGAACTTATAGTCAGTATGGTGTATTCTTGAACTTATAGTCAGTATGGTGTATTCTTGAACTTATAGTCAGTGTGGTGTATTCTTGAACTTATAGTCAGTATGGTGTATTCTTGAACTTATAGTCAGTATGGTGTATTCTTGAACTTATAGTCAGTATGGTGTATTCTTGAACTTTATAGTCAGTGTGGTGTATTCTTGAACTTATAGTCAGTATGGTGTATTCTTGAATTTATAGAACTTATAGTCAGTGTATTCTTGAACTTATAGTCAGTGTGGTGTATTCTTGTATAGTCTTGAACTTATATAGTCAGTGTGGTGTGTTCTTGAACTTATAGTCAGTGTGGTGTGTTCTTGAACTTATAGTCAGTGTGGTGTATTCTTGAACTTATAGTCAGTGTGGTGTATTCTTGAACTTATAGTCAGTGTGGTGTATTCTTGAACTTATAGTCAGTGTGGTGTATTCTTGAACTTATAGTCAGTGTGGTGTATTCTTGAACTTATAGTCAGTATGGTGTATTCTTGAACTTATAGTCAGTATGGTGTATTCTTGAACTTATAGTCAGTGTGGTGTATTCTTGAACTTATAGTCAGTGTAGTGTATTCTTGAACTTATAGTCAGTGTGGTGTGTTCTTGAACTTATAGTCAGTGTGGTGTGTTCTTGAACTTATAGTCAGTGTGGTGTATTCTTGAACTTATAGTCAGTGTGGTGTATTCTTGAACTTATAGTCAGTGTGGTGTATTCTTGAACTTATAGTCAGTGTGGTGTATTCTTGAACTTATAGTCAGTGTGGTGTATTCTTGAACTTATAGTCAGTGTGGTGTATTCTTGAACTTATAGTCAGTATATGGTGTATTCTTGAACTTATAGTCAGTGTGGTGTATTCTTGAACTTATAGTGAGTGAGTTGTGTATTCTTGAACTTATAGTCAGTATGGTGTATTCTTGAACTTCTTCTCTAGTGTTCGTTACCTCAATTTTTATTATTTATTAGATTGATCTAGAATGTAGTTCTAACTGATGTTCAATACACAGTGGATCTGTAAATTGAATCTTTATTCTAGTTATTTTTGTGTTATTCAATTTATAATTTATTCTTTTAGTTGAATATGTTTAACTTAATTAGTGTTTAATTAGCTTGATGCGTGTGTGTACTTTGTTACATTTCCTGTTAAAAGTAGACATTATAAAGTTGGAAGCATTTTAAGGTAGAGAGGAGAATATATGGTCGAACCTTAAATCAAACAGTTCATGTCAGAACGTAATGGCAGAGACAGTGATCAAATATTTATATTCCTTTATAATTATTGTAGCAAGTTCTATTTTTATTATTATTATTGCACCATGCTATTTACTTATTATTTGTATTTCTTCTCTACCAGTTTTCTTTTTTCGATGTATAAGTTATCTTGAAATATAATACAGAATAAACGTCAGCCAATGTTGTCATGTATAATTTATGTAATAAAAAAGAAGTTTATTAAATTAATCATTTGTTGTTCTTCGAGCCTCTGATGGTTTTTTGTGAATACTATCTCATTCATTTTAAGAGATTAAATCCATCTGATTTGTTGAGACCAATGATTTTATAGGGACCCCTCGTGGGTAAATCGTGAATTCTGTGTTCTAACATTCTGAAAACTAGTACCTACAGTTATATAACCGGACGGAATACTACAATCGGTTCCAAAGAAAAGCTTCTTAAGGTAACACGTAGACATTTAATTGAGTTACAAGGCTAAAATCCTGGGTTCCATACCCCCCGCGGTGGACACAGCACAGATGGCTCAATGGGCCTTTGTTCTGAAATAAGTAAAGGACAAAAAAGTGTAATTAGTGTTTTAAGAGTTATCCAATGTTTCATCTATCTCTACGAAACAGCGGTACTTATTTTAAAAATACTAAATTTTCTAACGTAAGAATACGTAATGAACTGATAGCTTTGGTTACTGTCACACCAGACTAACTAAACCACAGAAACCAATGTTACTGTTTATAATTATTGCCACAACCAATAGACTATTTTGTCAAGTAATCTGAGAATAATGTCGTTTATGTAGCGGTAAGAAAAAGAAAAAAGCAACAACTCTGACTTAACGGGTTTGTTTGCTCGTATTCTCACTGGACAAGACTGTCCATTCCAAGAGTTCGATAAGGAATTTTCTTAAAAGGAGTCCAGAAGTAAAGTAAGTTCCATCATGTTTCTTATAGATGAATTGTGCCAGGAAATGACAAAACAAAATAAATCTCCTTTATCTGGTTCCCTTTTTATATCGAATTTTTATCGCTATTCGCTAGAAACAGATATAATTTCCGTATTTTAAACAGCATCAGTCTAAATCATGTCACAGACTTTAATGTATAAAAGGTTAAATTCCGATTTTCAAGAACTACACGATAGAAAACTTTACTAACACGTCAGCTACTTGCTGAGTACCAGTTACGTTGGATTATGTCCCCCAATTACTTCTTGCTAAGTATTATTCAAACTAATGATGTAACAATATTTAGCCTTTCTCATCACGTCGGGACAGGTTCTAGTAGTTTGTGGGGTTGTGAGTGGGACCATACGAGATTCCAGCAAAAATATGCCCCTAAATATGCTCCGTATGTTCATTTGTAGTGGCGATATATAAATTGTAACAGTAAACTCCGCTATTTGGTTATATGTTGCAACATTGGCGGAGTATGTTGCTGTCTAGCAACCTTTCTTCAATTAGAATGACTATGTTTGGACCTCAAGAGTTTCGTACAGAACTCTTTAGGAGAATCTGGTGTCACAAGTTGTAAATGCAGTGGAATATCTTAGATGGTCACTCATAAAAATAGATTCTAAATGGATGAGGAACTGGTTTGTTTGTTTTTTGAATTTCGCACAAAGCTACTCGAGGGCTATCTGTGCTAGCCGTCCCTAATTTAGTAGTGTAAGACTAGAGGAAAGGCAGCTAGTCATCAATACCCACTGCCAACTCTTGGGCTACTCTTTTACCAACGAATAGTGAGATTGACCGTCACATAATAACGCCCCCACGGCTGAAAGGGCGAACATGTTTGGCGCGACCCTCGGATTACGAGTTGCACGCCTTAATACGCTTGGCCATGCCGGGCCATGATGAGGAATTGGACGAATGGTTCGAATTTGGCAGCCATTTTGAATTAACTGCCTTGATGTCACGAACGAGAGCTTAACTGAACGAATAGGCTGTCGACAATGTCTTTGAAATAAAAATCAGCATTTAATGCTACGTGTAACTAGGATTCGTTCTACGCTTCATTTTTTGCATTATTCTTTAAGTCCAACATTTCTGACTATTTTTGCCAGTTAAGTTATAAAGTAACGACAAAACAAAGGTAATTAGAATTTCCAACACGAATGACATCTTATGTGCACGTGGGCTAACCAGTAAGATCGTAAAACTCTGGAGCTCATGTAAAGCTGTTCTTAATTTTGAAATTGGAGAAAATGGAGTAACATAGCCATCTTAAGCTTCAATACGGTTTTAGCTAGTTAAGATGATTTTCATGAAAAGCAAAAATTTCTGAAATGGGCCTTTTTTATCATAAGTATCATTCTAGTGGAAACAAAAACTCAACAAATACTTTTAAAGACGTTGAAAAATACGTTTTTTTGTAAGGCCGTTTTTACCTCTAACGTTGTATTAAGCGGACCCTCCAGTATAAATGACAATGGGCCTTATCTAACTCATAACAACTGGAATATAAAATAAATGCTGCATATATAAATTGCCCTTAAATCACTCCAATCATCATTAAAATGTTAACGTGCACCATTTGCAGGTTGGGTATTGTCTAGTACAACGACATAAAATAACGTGGTTATTAGTACTGAGCATTGAAGTAATTGCAAACAAAGCCTGTGTTGGAAATACGCATAGAAAGTGGTGACATAGAGTGTCTAATTTTAATCTAAACCCCTCATCGTAAAACAGTCACAATTTATTTAAAAAAAAACAACAGTGACCTGCTTTTCTAGTACGGCATATTTGACTGTTTATAACTTCTATTTGCTAGAAGACAAAACAAAGTGAGAATTTCTGCAATATTTATTTTATAATAATAAAATATTTAATGTGACAAACTTAGATTAAACTTATTCGAAAAACAGCAACTAAAGACGTACCTTGATCATTCCAACAGCTTCCATTCGCTAGTGTATTTTGTTCGGGGTTACTTAAAAAAATAATTACACATAATTCACTCTAGATGGCAGCACATAATGACTTACACTGACACATGAGACTGGTAATTTTACTTATTTCCACAACTAAGTAGATAGGTGGTAGTCAGATACAACAACTGCTATCACAAGCATATTGAATCGAATCATCAATCGACTGCCACTTTGATAACGTTCCCATAGTTAAAAGTACAGTTATTATTCATTGACGAGAGGTTTCGAACCTTGTATCTTTGGAACCGCAGCACAACTGGCAAACCATTAAATTGCATCCCACTCGTACGACAGAAGAAACTTAAAACAAATGTAGCTTTTCTAAATGTACTGAATTAATTAGTAAACATGTTACAAAAACAAAACGATTAAATATTGTTAACATAGTACAGTGGAGAAATTCTAAATTCCCGTCGCACCAAAACATCCTCGCCCTTTCAGCCGTGGGGCGTTATAATGTAACGACCAATCCCACTATTCGTTGTTAAAAAATAGTCTAAGAGTTGACGGGGAGGGAGGTGATAACTAGCTGTCTTTCCTCTAGTCTTACACTACTAAATGAGAGACGAATAGAGCAGATGGCCCTCGTGTAGCTTTGCACAAAACTCTAAACAAAGGCAAATCATTATAGAAAGGAAAATCATCCTTCATTATATGGTTTGTACTACACTTTACTGGTCTGTTTCACTTTATATTTCTACTGAAAGAGATGAATATTAACTATAGTTATTGACTTCATATCAACGAATGTATAAATACACCTTTAATCTTACAGTCAAAACATATCACGTGGTTAAGTTTGTTGACCTTACTTTAGAAGTGCTTATTACACTATGCTACAAAATTTTTACTTTTTCTTGTTCCTGGGCAGAAAGTGTTATTTCCCAATTGCTTATGCCTAAAATAAAAGGAAAAAGACCTATTTTTCTCTTCAAACTGTGCTTTTGTGACCTGGGAGCGTATAACGAAAACATGATGGGAGACTGTTTTGGGGGGGCTGATACGTGAAAGTGATTTACATTACAGTCGCAAATCTCGAAAAACTACTCACTTTTAAACACTTTTGTATAACTTTAGTATAAATACATGCAAATCTTGATTTATATGTTGTTTCATTCAGACCTTATGTAAATGAAAATGTGCACATTTGCCCGTTTTTACATAGAAAAATAGGTTAATTTCTAAATTTCATTATCCAGGTCACAAAAGCAAAGTTCGAAGGGAATAATGGCCACTTTCTGTACTTTTACAACATAAACAATTAAAAAATAACACATACCATCCAGGAACAAAATTTGTGTTACATAGTGTAATGATTCTTTTAAGCATTAATTATATTAACATCAGTCTCATTTCTTACTCTTAACACTTTCAGACGACGCATTCTTATTGTGTTTAATACGCATCATTATTTTACCATCGCTTAAAGTTAGAACTTGTTTCTTTGTTTTCGAATTTCACGCAAAACTACACGAGGGCTATCTGCGCTAGCCGTTCCTAATTTAGCAGTGTAAGACTAGAGCTAGTCATCACTACCCACCGTCAACTCTTGGGCTACTCTTTTACCAACGAATAGTGGGATTGACCACTACGGTAAAATGCCTCCACAGATGAAAGGACGAGCATGTTTAGTATGACGGGGATTCGAACCACTTACCCTTAAATTGTAGGGCCACACTTATTCGCAGTCACAAGAGCAAATATTCTCCACAAATCACACTCAAATAAGCTTTTAATGCATGTGAATGTGTGTGTATACATACATGCGATTTAATTTATTTTATAAAACATACCTATTTACTTGTCTACGTAAAAATTCAAATCACACGTAATCCCTATAGACACAACTGTACATGTGTCAGAACATTGTCATTGGATGAATCGATCATCGTAAACCCTGTGATAGTTATAACATGTAGGTTCAAGTAATATTCATTGAGTAACTTCAGATGTTATATATTGTTTGTGATTCATTCACTTATGTTTCATCTCTTCTCTCTAAAACTCTAACTGTTTCAGAGACGTTCGTCAGTAAAACCTTCGAAAGAAGAATTATCTTAAATGTTTCCATCTTCACCTCTTATTAATAAACTGTTTCCATCTTAACCTTTTATTAATAAACAGTTTCCATCTTCACCTTTTATTAATAAACTGTTTCCATTTTCATCTTTTATTAATAAACTGTTTCTATCTTCACCTTTTATTAATAAACTGTTTCCATCTTCACCTTTATTAATAAACTGTTTCCATCTTCACCTTTTATTAATAAACTGTTTCCATCTTCACCTTTTATTAATAAACTGTTTCCATCTTCACCTTTTGTTAATAAACTGTTTCCATCTTCACCTTTTATTAATAAACTGTTTCCATCTTCACCTTTTATTAATAAACTGTTTCCATCTTCACCTTTTGTTAATAAACTGTTTCCATCTTCACCTTTTGTTAATAAACTGTTTCCATATTCACCTTTTATAATAAACTGTTTCCATCTTCATCTTTTATTAATAAACTGGTTCCATCTTCATCCTTTTATTAATAAACTGTTTCCATCTTCACCTTTTTTTAATAAACTGTTTCCATCTTCACCTTTTATTAATAAACTGTTTCCATCTTCACCTTTTTATTAATAAACTGTTTCCATCTTCACCTTTTTTTATTAATAAACTGTTTCCATCTTCACCTTTTGTTAATAAACTGTTTCCATCTTCACCTTTTATTAATAAACTGTTTCCATATACACCTTTTATTAATAAACTGTTTCCATCTTCACCTTTTATTAATAAACTGTTTCCATCTTCACCTTTTCTTAATAATCTGTTTCCATCTTCACCTTTTGTTAATAAACTGTTTCCATATTTCACCTTTGTTAATAAACTGTTTCCATCTTCACCTTTTATTAATAAACTGTTTCCATCTTCACCTTTTATTAATAAACTGTTTCCATCTTTACCTTTTGTTAATAAACTGTTTCCATCTTCACCTTTTAATTAATAAACTGTTTCCATCTTCACCTTTTATTAATAAACTGTTTCCATCTTCACCTTTTATTAAACTGTTTCCATATTCTTTTATTAATAAACTGTTTCCATCTTCACCTTTTATTAATAAACTGTTTCCAACTTTACCTTTTGTTAATAAACTGTTTCCATCTTCACCTTTTAATAATAAACTGTTTCCATCTTCACCTTTTGTTAATAAGCTATTTCTGGTTTCCATCTAGTTTCTAACCAATGAGCCAAGGGCTCAAATGAGTAGATTATCTTCTGTTCATCCAATCAGCATACAGGAGTACTAATCAAAGCAAAATATCGATATTCTATCAAAGCCTAAAATAAAAACAACGGAATCGATTGAATAATTGTTGTTGTTGTTGCTCAATAAATTCGTTATAACTTCCAATTCCCTCGTGTTTAATTCAATTATTAGTTTCAGATAATTTCTGAAATAAATCGAGTTAGTTTTTGTTATTTTAAAGAAAACTTCAACCGACTTCTGTTATTGTAATTCTCGTCAAGGAACGTAAACCTCACGAGACAAACGAGAGCCATGAAGAAGCGTTTGCCTATGTTGAACTAAAGTCTTTACTTCCATTACGACCATAAGAATAACTGTAATTTGTAGGAAGAATTCCAACAGTTGACTGTCTATAGTAACATCATTACGTCACTTTATCGTCTTGCCAGAAAGTGTTCCTAACACAATTCTGTATTAAATCAAGAACAGCATCTGTAAAGAACGATCCGTAGTGTTTATTACACTTGAGGAACAAATTTCACGAACTTTCGAGTTGGCCATATACAGGCGCATACATGTTAATCGAACCTAGTCCAAAACATTACAACGAGAGACCTCATAGGTTTTGATATAAAACGGAGCTCTTACCGTTTTATTTCTTCAGTGATGACGTTTTTAGTGTAGAAGTTTTAAGACTAAATTCCCAAGGGAAAGGTTTTTATGAAAGCTGCAAAAACTTCTAGAAATCCCCTTTCTTGTTGTTTTATGGGCCTCACAGAAAGTACCATGAAAATAGAAGAAATAAGAGCAAAATAGGGAGACAGCATATATTGATAGGGAGCATACATAGCATTACCCCACTACTTACTTGCATATTTAATATAAACAGATCGAAATCTGACCATCTTTACAATATATATACATATTTGTCGACAATGAAGGAATAGTACACGATGGCTCTTTGTTAAACCTCATGTTACCCAAGCGTTTCTGTCTGACACGTTAAAGCATTCGTAAGTCTGGAAACTGTTGCTACAATCGCTTTATTAAAATAAGATTTCATAATCGTTATTACGTCAAAATCAAGATCCATTCACAACAATGTCTGTGCACATAAGATGATAGAATACCTCCGCTCTTTTGTCTGATCTGCCTGCTAATTTATTAGGTTGAAATTCTGATTTATCAAGTAAAGAAATTACGATAATTTTTACTTTAAGATTTTAGATTTTTTTAATTTTATATTTATTCTCTTAATTTCTTATTATACGAGAAATATTTATGATTTATAAAATAAACACGAGTTTTCTGTAATGACGAGAAACCCACTTGAAGTAAAAATGTATTCTAAAGACAGCTGGTATGGGTATTAAAACCTTAATTAAAATAAAGTACAAAACAACGTTTCTACCTATAAAGGTTGTCTCGAGAATACAAACATGAGTTTTATTAACAAAACCTAATTTTTTTTCAATAGTATTTAATTGTAATATCAAATCAACATTTTCAGACATGCTTTGAACACGTGTCATTTAGTGACGTTGTTTCATGGAGGCCTGACAGGTATCTAGTCAGTAGTATCAACATTACTATTGTATAATTTACATATCGTTCACTAGGCTTATAGCAACTGCAGATGCTATTTATTAATGTCTGTATATAATGTTATGTACTCTTATTTCACTAAAGTAATGCTACCTTCAGTTACAATAAAACATAAGTCTGTAGCTTAACTTACGATGTAATGTTACATGACCTTTAAATATGCGAAACATTTTACGACTGACAGATTGTTTACTTCATGTGTAGGTTGAAATAATATTGTGTGTCGCTGAATACTAGGTGAGGTTCCCCAGTCAACATCGATACAGCTGTCAGTACTCGGAGAGATATTATTTTATATGAAGCCAGTGTACAGTAACCTAGGATGTCTGTGTACAGTAGCCTAGAATGTCTGCGTACAATAACATAGAATGTCTGCGTACAATAACCTACAATATCTGTGTACAGTAACCTACGATGTCTGTGCACAATAAACTAGGATGTCTGTGTACAGCAGCCAAGAATGTTTGTGTACAATAACCTAGAATGTCTGTGTACAATAACCTAGAATATCTGTGTACAGTAACCTAGGATGTCTGTATACAATAACTTAAAAATGTTAGTGTACAATAGCCTAGGATGTCTGTGTACAATAACCAAGATGTCAGTGTTTGTAATGGCCCGGCATGGTCAAGCGCGTTAAGGCGTGCAACTCGTAATCCGAGGGTCGCGCCAAACATGCTCGCCCTTTAAGCCGTGGGGGCGTTATAATGTGACGGTCAATCTCACTATTCGTTGGTAAAAGAGTAGCCCAAGAGTTGGGGGTGGGTGGTGATGACTAGCTGCCTTCCCTCTAGTCTTACACTGCAAAATTAGGGACGGCGAGCACAGATACCCCTCGAGTAGCTTTGTGCGAAATTTCAAAACAAACAAACAAACTCTTCCAAATAGAAACACTTTTGTGGAGTACTACACATTGTATCAAGTTACTTTTACGATTTGTTAAAAAATGGTTATTAGTTTCTTTACGTTTAAAACAAGAATCTCTGTAGAAACATCAGCTTCAAAGGCATTCTAAATAGATTTAATTTCGTGATTTCAGCACAACTCAGTCAGCATCGTTTCGTTTTGTACTGAAAACCAGCCATCGTGTATATCTCACAAAATCATAGAACACGGTTCAGATTAATTGAGTTTCCATCCTTATCGTGTGAGATAAACAACATTTAAAACAATTTGGGAAGAAATATTATTTTTTTCCCAAATAAATTGAGTTACACTTTTAATTTTCTAAACTTTGGATGAAGTCGTACCATCCTAAGTTTTGCGTGAGGAATACAAACCATGTCATAAAACAAAACAATCAAGGCTTATGTGGTGTCCCTCGTTGGGGTAGCGGTAAGTCTTCGGATTTATAATGCTAAAATCAGGAGTTCGATTACCCTCGATAGACACAGCAAATAGATTGATGTGGCTTTGCTATAAGAAAAAAACCCACACACGTCTTATATGCTAATTATCATTTGTACACTGGACAATCAACCCTGAGACTGAAGTGAAAACGAATAATGAGTTTAGAACAACAACGTAAACAATTCAACAGATTTTAAGTTCTGTTAAAAATACCGCTTACCTTTTCTACCTTTACCATCAAGCATCTCAGCCACAGAGCAAGTTAATGTGAATACGATGTATCCTCTGAAACAAACTTTATTTCCTTCCCTCTGGAAATTTCAACAAAAAAGGAAAGAACTACACATCTAGTTACCTATTGTCAAACCTAAACTTCGAATATATATCTCCATGGTAGCATAGAAACTCATCCAACCAGCCATAATGATTTCTAACCATTAAATCCTTTTGCGATAATTTTAATCATGTACATGAAAAAATAGGATTACAAGACCAATTGAAAAGAAAATTTACGATCAAATTACCTTACTGGTATATTTTTGAAATGTCATATGTTTTTTGTCGCAAAAGGACTATTACAAAAAGATGGGAAAATGAATTTAAACTTTCTGCTATTAGAAGAATGATAAGAAACCAAGAAACCAAATGGAAGATAAGAAACCAAACCTGTATTTCTAAGAACATCTAATATTCAACCACCAGTATGTTTAGCCAGTACAACAAAGAACACCTAATATTCAACCATCAGTATGTTTAGCCAGTATCAGAGATGCCAACTATTTCAAATGACTGAGTGTAATGATAGTAGACAGAGCCCTTTCACAGTTTTAGTCCTTTTAGATTTGCCAGAAACAAGACAATCTGGTGAACGAGGCCTCTTTTTTTTCCAACTTGTGAACGATCGCATTGGTGTTTCTGTGCCGCTTAGAAAACGAGAAATACCCATCTACGCGAGCGCTGATTGGCTAACAAGCTCTGATGACGTAACTGTGGATTCCCTCACGTACCCAGTAAGGAGAAGCACCGCACTTAAACTATTGGTAGACGTCGGAGATAAAATATTTTTTTTTTATTATTTCAAACACAAACATGATTATCGCAAGTGGCCATTTGGACTAGGTCTTTTATTTATTATCAAAATTTATTTGTATCTCACTAAATATTTTCTTTTCACCCCTTTCAAGCCCTGGGGGGAACAATTTATCACTTTATTGTATAGGCCTATATAATATATAATAATTTGGGAGTTGCAACAAGTCGTAATATTTGTCTGTATGAGCGTATAGTCGTAATGTATACATCAAAATCGTAATGGTTGGCATCTCTGCAGTATGTCTAAGAACACCTAACATTCAACCATCAGTATGTTTAGTCAGTATTCTTTAGAACACAAAGTTCAACCATCAGTATGTTTACTCAGTATGCCTAATAACACCTAATATTCAACCATCAGTATGTTTAGTCAGTATATCTGAGATCACTAATATTCAACTATCAGTATGTTTAGCCAACATGTCTAAGAACACCTAATATTCAACCATCATTATGTTTAGCCAGTGTAGAAGTAGTTTGGAGACAAAAATATGTGAACACTGTTGAGAAGAGCTAACAAGTCAACCATTGAAAAGTATTTTAACCAGAAAGGAAGTTAACTACAGACTCATATATACATAAATACACACGAATATGAGGTAAACATCTCATGATGGATCAGTTGAATGTCTGCCCATTTTTCAAGGTAAACATCACAGAAAACTTCTAGACGAACTTAAATCGTCTAACGACCGTGTATCTGAGATATGTGGTTTACCTATAAACAGAATTTACCATCGAATCTATTATAGTATTATCCTATGATGGACCATTTAAATGTCTGTCCATAGTACTACATCAAAAGTATGTTTTGTTATTATGTTGCGTACCTGTATGTTTCTGGAACACAGAGGGTCTGTAACATTATTGTAATGTTACTTTATCTCTGATAATAACTTATATCTCATAATTATTTACTGGCTCCATACAAGTTTCCAGTCTGAAGAATATATAACCCACTGTATTTAGTATGCTACTAATGAAATCTTTTGATAATACCAGATCTCATCAGACTTACTGGATTATTACATACAGTATAAAGTTGTTTTTTATTTCAATGCTGCTTGTGTCGTCTATACAGATGCGTAGTATCTGTTATACCAAGTCAGAAACGAAAACTGTGACAAAAATTATTTACGTTAGACGTCGTAAATATTTATGTTAGTTTAGAGGTGTCCCCCCGCTGGGACAGCAGTAAATTTACGGCGCTAAAGTTAGGGGCTCGCTTCCCTTAGGTGGACACAACAGAAAGCCCAATGTAGCTTTGCTATAAGAAACACACACTCAGTTCAGAAGATGGCACGTTGAGTGTGATTTACTTTCGAACCAAAGAGACAAGTTGGATATCTAGGCTTACCTACCAATACTATCATGGCCATTCTACATTTTGTACTTCGCAACGGGTATTCACTTGATGGTGTCGCTACGAGTTATCTAAGCAGCTATTGTTCTTACAGTTTTATTCAAGTGAATATTTAAGAAAAGGATCTTTGAACGATACAGATCAAAACTTATCTTCAAACCCTATATCTGACGGTAACTAATCGATAATACTTATGGATTCACTAAACACGTTCCTTATGCTTCGATCGAATTTTTCAAACTTTACTTACTATCAGATACTAAATCTCAGATCCATTCTGAGCCACTTCGAAGCAGAAATAAAAAGTAATAATTCCATATTTCTGACGGTCGATCACTGCATCATACAATCTACTCTGTTTTGGAAACCAATACGAAAACTGTATCACTTCACTTAAAGGCCACGGTCCAGAGTTTGTTCCAAAGATGTACAATCACAGAACTAAAGAGAATTAATGGAAACTGTAGCACTGAAACAAAGAACTACTGCACGTATGAGAGCTCAAGAATTTTTTTGGCTAGCGAATATCCATCATTTAATATGGAGTCAGATTAAAAACAAAACCGAAACTGGGTGAGCTTCGTATTATCTAAGAGCCTCTGAAGTAGGCAAACAAAAAATATATACCATTTTGAAGATTTATACAGTTTATTTTGTTTGTTTTTTGAATTTCGCACTAAGCTACTCCAGGGCTATCTGCGCTAACCGTCCCTAATTTAGCAGTGTACAGCTAGAGGAAAGGCAGCTAGTCATCAGCACCAACCGCCAACTTTTTGGCTACTCTTTTACTAACAAATAATGGGATTGTCCGTCAATTCATAACGTCCTCATGACTGAAAGGGCGAGTATGTTTGGTGTGACGGGATGCTACAGAAATAACTCATTTTACTGCATCTTTAACTGATGGTACGAATGAAAGAAATACCAAATATATATATATATAAGGGACACAAGAAAACACAGTCTGGTGTTTAATGACTAGCACATTCGGAATTCATCCTTGTGTAATATATTGATATTCACTGTATATATACATATTCCCGAGATTTCAACGATAAGATCTTCGCATAAAATATCACTTACCAACTTCACTGTAACATCAGTGAGTAGACGCACATTAGAGAAACAGGGCATGAGGTAGGTGCAGAAATGAACTATTTCTGCTTAAGAGGTTCGTTCTTTGTTTCCTTATTTACGTAATAAATATATTTAGAGTATTTGGTTTTTCCTCGTGTATATTAATTTCTTGGATTTCAAAGTTCACACTTCAAGATGTAATTTTACAGTGAATCTGTAATAAAAACAATTCAACCACAAATTATCAACCAAACATAAATAACCTAATTTAGAAACATATATATATAATGTAACGTCACTACAAATTGTCGAATCTCTCCACATTAAATTTCTTTCTAATTGTAGTTGCCATTCTGACTGACTCATGCCATTAACTTTAACAGAACACTGCAGATGTCGCGTCACACCAAACATGCTCGTCCTTTCAGCCGTAAGGACGTTATAATGTCACGGTGAATCCAACGGATAGTGGAGGATGGTCCATCCTCCAATACTGACATAATCTTCAGAAGAGTATTGGAGGATGGACCATCACTAATCTTTAGTCTGCAGTTGACATCGATGGGAAAAGAGCAAGAACTAACAAGATTGGTGAAACGTTACGGAGATCAGTGCCCAGAAGACCAAACTGATGACCAACGACATCAGCATTGATATCGACGGACTTAAACTGCTAAAATTAGGTGTTCGGTTTTCCTAGATGGACACAGCGGACAGTCTAACGTGAATTGCTCTAAAACAAACAAGCCTACCGTACTCGGACAGACACTCGAAACTAGAAAATTTTAAGTACTTATCAATTGTCACAGATGAACGTTCCTAAACCGAGATACCTTTCCAGGATTGCACAAATAACAACGGCGCTCGCAAGGTTTAACCCAATAAGGAACGACAACATCTTCACTCTTTTGTTTCAAACTTAGGATGTTGCCCACGCTTGTCATATCTATATTCCTGTATGCTCCTGAAACATGGATCCTCAGAGCAGATTCAGAAAAATATAGATCATGTAAATAACGTGTTACCAACAAAGAGGGCCGCTACAAGATTTAACAAGCTAGCTCACAATACGTACGTTTCTTATCCAATATCGAAAAACTGATTTAGGATGGTCAAGTCACACAGTCATCCGTAAACTGATTTGGTATGGTCAAGTCACACAATCATCCGTAAACTGATTTGGTATGGTTAAGTCACACAATCATCCTTAAACTGATTTGGTATGGTCAAGTCACACAGTCATCCGTAAACTGATTTGGTATGGTCAAATCACACAGTCATCCGTAAACTGATTTGGTATGGTCAAGTCACACAGTCATTCGTAAACTGATTTGGTATGGTCAAGTCACACAGTCATCCGTAAACTGATTTGGTATGGTCAAGTCACAGTGTCATCTGGTGTGGCAATACAAAAATCTTTCAAGGCGCCGCGAGAGGAAAAAGAATTAGAGGTAA
This sequence comes from Tachypleus tridentatus, assembly GCF_004210375.1. Classification (NCBI taxonomy): domain Eukaryota; kingdom Metazoa; phylum Arthropoda; class Merostomata; order Xiphosura; family Limulidae; genus Tachypleus; species Tachypleus tridentatus. The sequence continues at coordinate 147,249,294 of NC_134830.1, forward strand.
TCAGAAGAATAGGTAGAAAGACATCATGAAATGGGCAGACCTGAAGTTCGCCAGCTTCTAGAGAACTGTAGATATCCATGAAAGACGGAAAGGGCTGGTGACAAAGTTGTTAATGGTGCCCCAACGACCCAGGTAGTTAAGTAACAAAGTGAAAGTGAAAAGTGAAGCAGTTTTAACCTGTTCAGTGCCTTAGACGAGATAACTCGTCCAAGCCGATCGGTAACACAGTGCAACGGACGAGTTAATTCGTTCTCAATAATACTTAACGTCAACGCTAGATATCAGCACCATACATGCATTTGACCTACTTACAAATTATTTCACTTTCGATCCAAAATGGCGTCACGAAAAAGTTACAAAATGAAGAAGCATTAGAGTTGTATTGTAGCAGCTGAAATACTTGGCACTCAACAGGTTAATTATTATAGTGTAAATAAAATTTAATATCAGTTGCAATACGATTTCACACAAACCAAAAATCGACAATAATGCGATTCTGTTAGACCAGTCTTGTCTTGGACTGTCGAAAATAAAACACCTTAAAAATTTTGACTTTAATTTTATTAACTTGGGCGACGTTTCAAGACATAAATAAGCCTGTTGGTTAACGACAAACTTCTGCAGGCTACTTCTGTTTTGAAAAAGAGCGTTTGTTCGAAACGTCGCCCAATATAATGAAAATTATATTTAAACGTTCGAGTCGGTTTGTCTTCAAGAGTCTATTTTCTTTATTTTATTACTCTCGCATTTTCTATTTCTTTAAAAATCTAGGACTAGAACTGTATTTGTTCGTTTTGTTTTTGAATTTCGTACAAAGCTACACGAGGGCTATCTGCGCTAGCTATCCGTAATTTAGCAGAGTAAGTTTGTTTGTTTGTTTGTTTCTTGGAATTTCGCACAAAGCAACTCGAGGGCTATCTGTGCTAGCCGTCCCTAATTTAGCAGTGTAAGACTAGAGGGAAGGCAGCTAGTCATCACCACCCACCGCCAACTCTTGGGCTACTCTTTTACCAACGAATAGTGGGATTGACCGTCACATTATAACGCCCCACGGCAGGGAAGGCAAGCATGTTTTGGCGCGACTCGGGCGCGAACCCGCGACCCTCAGATTACGAAGCGCACGCCTTAACGCGCTAGGCTATGCCAGGCCTGCAGAGTAAGACTAGAGGGAAGGCAGCTAGTCATCACCACTCTCTACCAACTCTTGGGCTACTCTTTTACTAACGAACAGTTGGATTGACCGTCACATTATAACACCCCCACGGTTGAGGAGACTAGCATATTTTGTGTGACGGGGATTCGAACATGCGACCCTCGGATTACGAGTCGAGTGCCTTAACCACCTGGCCATGCCGGGCCTGACTAGGACTGTGAGCTAAATCTCGAGAATTCGTAGAACACATTTCTAGAGAAGCAAAACGTTGATGAAAATTCGGTATTTATCTAACATGAGTGGTTAGATTTTCCCAGGTGGACAGAGCAGATGGTCTAACGTGACTTTACTCTAAAACAAACAAACCAGTGTTTAAAAAAAAAATGCATCCTCTAATTTTACCATATATGTACGCGATTAAAAAAATATTCTCGCAAAATTGTTTAAAAATGAATATTGGTTATTTTTCTTTAAGAATAAGAAAACTGAACAAAACATGGTTAAAAGTATTTTACTCAAATAATTGACGTTTTTTTTTTCAGTATATAACTCACATTTGTTTTGGGGAAGATTTTAATTTCAACTTAGTTATTGAATAACTGAAAATCATCTTCCTCAGCTTCCCAAAAAATCGTCGAGAGTTTCTTTTAAGAAAAAGAAAGTGAACGAATACATTTAACCCGCTCCTATATTCATCGTTCAAATGTTATGATGAATTGGTCGTAATAAAGTTGTATATCCTGCCGCTAAAACCGTTGTTCTGGTATAATAAATAAGCTTGGAATGGGGTCATTTGTTTAATTTATCATATAGCAGTTGAGAAGTTTTGGTAAAAGAAAACACGCTATACTTCGAACGTTCAATAAATTGTGTTTTTTTCTTTCTTCGTTGTGTCACAATGAATATATATCACCTGAAGTATGTTTAATATCCATTTAAAGTATGGTAAATTGCAGTTGAATAGATAATTCACGTTTTCAGAAGTTATTAAATATTATGGGAAAGAGAAAGTTGAAACTGTTCCCCAGAAGTAGTCAAACTGAGACTCAAGTTAATCAGTCACACATTATACTTATAAAACAAGCACATTGAATTACACAGACGTTTACAAGTGGAGTTCCTCTTTTAAATGTAAACATCTCTTACAGACTTGAAGTGAAACGAAGAGCAAGTCAAGGATAAATAATAACATTTTACTCTCCATAACTTAACAACAACTTATTTACCAAAACTATGTAACAGATGCTGTTGACCCTTCTTAAGTTAGCTGGACATTCTTTATAAAATCTACATAAACAGATACAGCTGACCCTTCTTAAGTTACCCAGAAGCTCTCTATAAAAGCTATGTAACAGATACAGTTAACGGTGCATGCGAGTTAATATAAATGAACGTTAAACTTACAAATAGGAAAAGGCTGTTTTAAAATGTCGCAGTGTTGTTCCTTATAAATATATGAATTATTGTTATCGTGTTATTGTTTGTTTGCTTGTTTATTACAAAGCTACACAATGAAATATCTCCGCTCTGTTCACAGCAGGGAATCGAATCTTGATTTTATTGTTGTACGTCCGTAAGTGTACCAATAACCCATCGTGTAACTACAGTGATAAACATTTTCTGGCCCAGCATGGCCAGGTGGTTAAGACACTCGACTCGTAATCCGAGGATCGCGGATTCGAACCCCGTCGCACCAAACATGCTCGCCCTTTAGCTTGGCGTTGATAAAAGAGTAGCCCAAGAGTTGGTGGTGATGACTAGCTGCCTTCCCTCTAGTCTTCTCACTGCTAAATTAGGAACAGCTAGCGCAGATAGCCCTCGTGTTGTTTTGCGCAAAATTGAGAATAAACCAAACATTTTTCTGACTTGATGGGCTCGTGAAAATGTTATAAGAGCACTTTAGAGCTGTTATAAGTTGAATCTATTATTCGCTTTTCATTTAGTTACTTGAATTAAGCTACACTAATCTGCTACTGGTACATTCAAGTAACTCAAGTCAATCACCTGTCTTCTTTCAGGACAAAAGCGCTTTTGTAGGTTTCCATGTTTCCATGACATTATTTAGGCCAAAGTAAATTAGATTTAAATGTATACGACATCTCATACAGTTATTATTTACACACAGTTTTAATAAGCAAAACCTTGAATATTACAAAGTCATATACTTTCTAGAAGATATCTTGCAAACAGTTTGTTAAAACACCCTATTTCGCATATTTTGTGGATATATTTATTCACTATAAAATTTAAAAAAAAATTACATTTTGGATCCAAACGGACAAGCACTTGGAGTGGGTTAACGGTAAGTTTATAAATTTATTTTGCTAAAACTCGAGGCTCGATTCCTCACAGAGAACAGATATCTCATTGTTTAGCTTTGCGCTAATAAAATACAATCTATATTTTTAGTCTTTTGTATCTATTCCACTCGATTATTTATTTGTTTGTTTGAAACTGAGCTCAAAGATACACCATGAATTGTCTGTGCTCTGTCCACAATGGGTTCGAAACCCGGTTTCTAGCGTTCTAAATCTGCAGACATACCGCTGTGCCATTAGGAAGCATTTATCGTTTTAGGTAAATATGGAACTTAAAATAGGATTTATGCTACTGTAATTCTCGTCAAGGGAACGTTGAACCCCAAATGAGACGAAAGAGAACCATGAAGATGCACCTAGCTTTGTGGAACTTTGTCTTACTTCTTTGAAGGCACCTTTTCTAAAAACTGTTTTAGAACTACTAGAGAGGAAATGCGGACGTACAGTGAAAGAACTGACAGCATAACATAATTAAAAATCAATAACACATTTGAAAAGTTAGTTTCATGAGACACCACCAGTGGTGTTTCATTCCTTCCATCAGGACTCTTCGTCCATGTGCTCTTCTGGGAACAAGTCAAAACCCGTTTTCTAGCTTTATTCCGTAATGTATAATGAAACCTTCTTATATATATATATATTTAATGAACTAAGTGCCTGTTTTGTGGCGACGTAGAAAAATTATCGACTAATTAAGGGAAAAAACGTCATTTACAATACTGTGGTCCCTGGTGGCAAAATAGCAAAGAATTAAAAAAAACTTCCTTTCAAGCCACTAAAGATGAGATTACGTTTTTCTTTTTTCTAGTTTGATATTTTATTAGAAAATACAATTTGCTTTAAATGGTGTAAGAGACATTCAAATCCCTCAGAAACAGGTGAAAATGTATATAACATTAATATATTTCACTGAAGTATTCAGAAAAAACATTTGGCTTTAAGCGTATTTGTAGAAACAAAAAAGAGTGAAAGCACCTTCGGAAGTTTCACTTTTCTACTGGTGTTTTATTTTTCAGTCTGATAAACAAAAAGAAAGTACTGAAAGATAACAAAAACTCACGTGAACTGTATATTTCTCTTCTCCATATAGTAAAATTGTGCATGAGGGATTAATATGGTGTACCTCGCAAGCATTTCAGAATTTGATGGTTAGGACATACGTCAGTACGTTAAGAACTTTTAAAATATATCTTAGGGACTTTTATATTTTCGAAACGTTTTCTACCAAGTTGAACTTTAACATAAAAGATGATATGCACTTATGGTGAAAAAAGATTGCTTTGAAATAAATGCTGAGTTTTTTTTTAACCATTATCATACGCCCCCAGTGGTAAGTCTGAAAGCTTATAATGATAAAAATCAAGTATTTAACCACGTGGTGAATGCAGTGCAGGTGGTCCATAGTGTAGCTTTGTGCTAACAAGAAATAAAGATGAAAGCGTTATAATGTAGGGCGTTCCCACTATTCGTCAGTAAAACGAGTAGCCCAAGAATCAGCTGTAGTTGGTGTTTACTACCTGCCTTCGCTGTTGTCTAACAATCACTGTTACTAAATTACGGAACGCAGATAGCCTTTGTGCATCTATCAGCGAAATTCAAAACTAAACAAATCTACCCAAGAAAACTAGCATTAGCTGTTCATAAGACAGTCAGCTTTTATTATTATCATGCCATAATAAATAATATGACAGTCAGTTCTTCTAATAAATAACATTAATTATTCTAGTGTGACTTTGGTTCTTCTGAAACATTCTCTTTACCATAAACTACCAAACAAAAGATAGAAAAATATATTTACCTTAAATATTTCCAGTTCACTTACAAATTAAACTGAAAAAAAAAAAGTGTTTTCTTATAGCAAAGCCACGTCGGCTATAGGCTGAAATCACCGAGAAGAACCGAACCCCTGATTTTAGCGTTGAAAATCCGTAGACTTACCGCTGAACTACCGGGGGTCGAAAATAAAAACAAACAAACAGGAAAATCATTCATATTTGCGTGTCTTGTGTATTATTGATTCGAATAACCTAAAATAAGTTGGTTGGTTTCTTAGAAGTTTACAAAAATCTACATACAAGTTCTATCTGCACCAGCCGTCCCTAAATTAACAGGGATATATAATAGAGGGAAGACAGGTAGTCAATATCCCCACTGTAAATCTTGGACAACTCTTTTATCAACGAATATCAACGTTACGTTACAACATCTCCACAGCTGAAAGGATGAGCATGTTCGTAAGAGAGAAAACTGAACCCACAACCACCGCAGGAGGAAAAATATTGGTTGCTGGCAGAATGTTTAAAACAATAGACATTGACTTACGAAACCCTAAAAGTGTTTACAATACACTACTCAATACACTCATAAAAACAAGACACTATTCAGCACACTCAAATAGTACACTACCCCCCATACATTTACAAAAACAATACACTATTCAGTACACACACAAAAACAATACACTATTCAGTACACACACAAAAACAGTACACTGCTCCATACACTTATAAAAACAATACACTATTCAGTACACTCATAAAACAGAGCACTACTCAATAAACTCACAAAAACAGTACATTATTCCATACACTTATAAAAACAATACACTCATAAAAAATACACTACTCCATACACTTACAAAAACAATACACTACTCCATACACTTACAAAAACAATACACTACTCCATACACTTACAAAAACAATACACTATTCAATACTCTCATAAAAAATACACTACTCCATACACTTACAAAAACAATACACTACTCCATACACTTACAAAAACAATACACTACTCCATACACTTACAAAAACAATACACTATTCAATACTCTCATAAAAAACACACTATTCAATACACTCATAAAAACCATACACTCATACAAAACAATACACTCAAAACCAATACACTATTCAATACACTCATAAAAACAATACACTACTCCATACACTTACAAAAACAATACACTACTCCATACACTTACAAAAACAATACACTATTCAATACTCTCATAAAAAATACACTATTCAATACACTCATAAAAACAATACACTCCTCCATACACTCATACAAAACAATACACTATTCAATACACTCATAAAAACAATACACTCCTTCATACATTTATACAAAGCAATACACTATTCACTATACGCATATAAATACACTATTCAGGACACTCGCAAAAACAATACACTATTCAATACACTCACAAAAACACTCCTCCATACACTCATACAAAACAACACACTATTTAATACACTCATACAAAACAATGCACTATTTAATACACTCATACAAAACAATATACTATTTAATACACTCATACAAAACAATATACTATTTAATACACTCATACAAAACAATATACTATTTAATACACATATACAAAACAATATACTATTTAATACACTTATACAAAACAATATACTATTTAATACACTCATACAAAACAATGCACTATTTAATACGCTCACATACTGCTCAATCAGTGACGTAAATATGACGCCGAAATTGTAGACGAGTGATGTACGAGTCAAAGAGCGGTCCAAATCACCCAGAGTCCTAACTACCACAACTTGGAAGTAAAAGCGGAGGGCACAATTACCTATAATGCGGAGGGAGGGGAGGCAGTATGCCATCAAAATAAGTTAGAATAAAATATAATAATGCGGAGGGAGGGGAGGCAGTATGCCATCAAAATAAGTTAGAATAAAATATTTCTATCGATAAATCTGTGAATGGTGTGGATAGACTAATTCATGAGCTACTGTTCCTTTTCAACGAATTTTCCGGTCTTTAATGTCCTGTTATGAAGTAAAAGAAAGATATCTAGCATATTCTGGACGTACCCCGCTGGTACAGCGGGAAGACTACAAATTTACAGTGCTGTAAGCAGAGGTTCGATTCTCCTCGGTAGACAGCAGATAGCCCGATATGGCTTTGTTATAAGAAAACAAACACTCTATTTATGTTCTGAAATTTTTCGAAAATAACTATGTTTAATGAAATGGGAAAGATTCAATAAGTTAATAACACGGTGCCGTACAAAGAAACGCATCAAACTTGAAATGTGGAAGAACAAAACTAAATAGATAGAAGGACATTTTATTAATACCAGTGTCCATTGAGATTAATCTGACATTGTGATTAATTTTAAGTTTTTGGTGTGTTTTTTTTAATTTTGCGAAAAGCTACTCAAGGGCTTTCTGCGCAAGCTGCCCCTCATTTAGCAGTGTAAGACTGGAAGGAAGGCAGCTAGTCATTACCACCCACCGCCAACTCTTTTACCAACGAATAGTGGGATTGACCGTCACATTATAACGCCCCCACGGCTGAAAGGGCGAGCATGTTTGGTGCGACAGTTATTCGAACCCACGACCCTCAGTTAAGTTTTGAAGGCCCTGATCACCAACATAAACATTACGATTTCATCGTAATTTTGGAGAATCTTCTATTATATGTTATAATTATAACTCCAGTTTGAACTTTGACACGCGTTGAAACGGGAATTTGAGCATCTTGATGACGTTACATCAATGAAGTTTATAACTATGGAGTTAGTTGTGTTTAGTTTAGTAACAAGTGTAATCTGTTCCAAGCGCGCGTGAATGTACCAGAAAAGAAGTATTTGGCGGTACGATTAACTTTGTCCACCTAACAACTCTAGAAGCACGAGCCTGATTAGCAGCACTGTTACAACTGGCAAAAACAATCGTTTTCTTGTATGAGACACGATCAAGGTGTCTGTTTTCTAATGCTCTCGACCAAGACAGAATAAACATGAGAGGTCAGTTTTATAAATAAATGAACATAGCGCCATCTTTTGTTAAGTTAATTGAACATACCTGTAATTCATTTCCAGAGAATCTCGTAGAATTTGCCGAAAAATTTAAAATTAACACGTGTTCAAATTTTACTATGATAACCTGCAGATACGTATCTTGGACTACAAATGTCCATAGCTGAAGAATTTTACAGCGCGTGTTTACAGATTTCTCGAGGAACCCTGAAGCAACAAACCACTCAAGCTACTCGAGTAGTATATATATATAGTTACCTGTCCGCTGTAGTCAATACCACAGAAAATTAGTGTTTTTTATCTTTTAATCAACAAAGACAACACTTTAAGAAAAACTAACAAGATACGAGTAAAAAATCACATCTTAATCTCACGAGTGTATCGAGAAAGAGATTGTTTTGAATTTCG
>NC_134830.1:147258476-147338873 GCF_004210375.1 Tachypleus tridentatus
AACACAACACGCACACAGTTTATCAAATACACAGATTTATTTTTTAACCTGTTTAATTTCGTATGAAGCTACTAGAGGGCTTCCTGTGCTAGTCGTCCGGGTTTTAAATTGATAAATGAAATCAACCAGTCAAACATCACCCACCTGTCAACCATTGGACTACAGCTTTGTGGGAAGATAGATAGAGGAATTAACCATCACCTGGTAGCACCTGCCAAAGAAGCGAGGAACTTCGGTGATGAGATTCAAATCTGCGACCCACAGATTGGTCCGTTGAGTCCTAAACTCCAGGCCACCCAAGTTCTACAAAGACTAAAATGTAAAGCTAGGGTAAAGTCGAAGAGGTCTAACCTGTAATAACAGTAGGATTGGAGAATGAATGTGGGTTTTCGTTACACACACACACACATATATATCGTTTACTGTTTAAAGTTTGCTATTAATACAAACTAGGCTTCATCTAAATATTTATTTTACCCTGTTTCTTTCGGTCTGTGACCGTCTCGTCTTTTGAAGAAATTTTACACACAGAAATATGAAGTGATATTTACTGCATTTACTTTCCTATTATTAAAGCGATAACCCATTATGATAATAAGTGAGGTTAGTTTAAAAATATCGATAAATGATTTATGTTTTGTTAATGTTGTTGATTGGCACGTGATCATCTCCTTGGACACAGTTGATCCAAGTGAAGTTTGAGACTAGGAAGAATAATAATGATTTGTTTTTTTTTTTTTTACCTCTATAAACCAGGATCAACCAATAACAAGGACGTCGTTACACAAATTACAAATATAGTAAAGCCAGAATCAACCAATAACAGGACGTCGTTACACAAATTACAAATATAGTAAACCAGAATCAGCCAATAACAGGACGTCGTTACACAAATTACAAATATAGTAAACCAGAATCAACACAACAGACGTCGTTATACATATAAATATAATAAACCAGAATCAACCAATAACAGGACGTCGTTACACAAATTACAAATACAGTAAACCAGAATCAACCAATAACAGGACGTCGTTACACATATTACAAATATAGTAAACCAGAATCAACCAATAACAGGACATCGTTACACAAATTACAAATACAGTAAAATAGAATCAACCAATAGCAGGACGTCGTTACATAAATTACAAATACAGTAAACCAGAATCAATCAATAACAGGACGTCGTTACATAAATTACAAATGCAGTAAACCAGAATCAACCAATAACAGGACGTCGTTACACATATTACAAATATAATAAACCAGAATCAACCAATAATAGGACGTCGTTACATATATTACAAATATAGTAAACCAGAATCAACCAATAACAGGACATCGTTACATAATATTACAAATATAATAAACCCACACTAGGCTTTACTCGTTCTACTCTTATGATATTAACTTAAGTAATCAAACAGTTTTTTATATTGAGTTTTGCATGTTTAGCGTCTTTATCTAGTATGTAGTTTTATAAAGGCTTACCAATTCAGTCTCGCTGATTGTTTAGGTGAATTAAACCGTCATTAACCGTTCTTTAATATGAAGTTAATTAATTTAATAACATTATTGTATATAATGCGGTTTGATACCCATATATTAGAGTATGCATTCTTGCCTTAAGGTGGCGAGATACTGAATTTAGAAGTACGCATTTCCGTCTTTAGGTGGCGCGATATCGAACTTTATTGTTATCAAACGCAAAACTACACAAAAAACTACTATCTGTACTCTGTACAATTTGGGTATCGAAACCCAATTTTATCTCTCAGACATACCGCTGAGCCATTTGCGGTGCTTTTAATAAGTGTTGCATGATATTAAATTGAGAAAAGTCTAAGAAGTGATGGATATATTTTTTTTTCAAGAGTGTACCTAAGTTCAACCAAATTTTACCCACTCTTTTATAACGATCAATCTGTTTCATACAAATAAAAAATTACATCATCTGTTTATATGTAGCAACATCTTAATATCTGAGTGTAGTCTTGAGGACTATAATGCACCTACCCCACATAGACCTTTCTGAATGCTTGCACAAAAGCAAAACTAATATTTTGAGATCAAAGAAACCTAACCTATAATCATACTCAAATCATTATATAATTGTTTACTATTAGAATAATTAGCGTATTTTTCTTTCTTTTCGGTCCCCGCTAGTACAGCGGTATGTCTCGGATTAACAACGCTAAAATCAGGGGTTCGAGTCCCCTCGGTGGGCTCAGCGGATAACCCGATGTGGCTTTGCTATAAGAAAACACACTTTTTCACTTTGTGGTTTTGTATTTCAAGACAATCATTTTGAAGTCATACTAACAAAAAAATAAAATAAAACTAAGTCACGTGAACACTGTAATTACCAATGAATCTTCGTACAGACATTATCGGTTTTTTTAAATATTTTTTCTCAACTATTTATGTACCAAAGTGTTTTAGAATTCATAAATGAAGATGAGCCGCAGAGGGGTTTTCAGATATGTCACAGAACTTTTGCAATTATTAAATTATTTTTATTTACTAGTGTAAAGTTATTATCAATTTAATACGTTTCTAACATTTAAAATTTCAACTTATTATTTGCTTGTAAAAGTGTACAGCGAACTGAAAAAAACCTGAGAGGCTCTGGTTTAGAGAGTCCCATGTGGGTTGTTTGTTTTTGAATTTCGCGCAAAGCTACACGAGGGCTATCTGCGCTAGCCGTCCCTAATTTAGCAGGGTAAGACGAGAGGGAAGGCAGTTAGTCATCACCACCCACCGCCAACTCTTGTGCTACTCTTTTACCAACGAATAGTGGGATTGACCGCCACATAATAACGCCTCCACGGCTGAAAGGGCGAACATGTTTGGTGCTACGGGGATTCGAACCTGCGACTCTGGGATTACGACTCGAACGCCTTAAGCCACGTGTGTTGTGCAGAAACATTAAAAGGTGTACATGTTCCAACTAGTCTCTTTAAGTCCAAATTGATTTACTCAATATTTTGCACATAAAATGTTTTATTTCTACAATTTTGTTTTGATTAGTTCTTTATTAAAGGTAAAAAGAGAAAACATAAAAGTTACTTAAGACTACGTAGTATGTACTAAACTATGACTTGTATTAAACGGTATAGAAGTGGGTCAGTAATTCAAGGTATAAGATAGAGTTAATGTACTATTGAGTTATGATGGCTTCAATACATGTATAAAATGACTTTGAATTATTTGTTTGTGTGTTTTTTTTAGTTTCACGCAAAGCTACACGAGGAGCTATATACGATAACCGTCCCAAATTTAGCAGTATAAGACTAGAGGAAAAGTAGCTAGTCGTCACCACCCACCGCTAACTCTTTGGTTATTCTTTTACCAACGAATAGTGGGGCTGACCGTAACATTATAGCGCCCCCACGGCTGGAAGGGCAATCATGTTTGGTGTGACGGGGATTCGAACCCGCGACCCTCAGATTACGAGACGAGTACCATACCTGGCCTGAATTGAGATAAAGGTAAGATTAAAATAAGTAAACGTCTGTTGAAAATGGAAAATAATAAAATTTAAATATTCATTTTAATTTTAACTAAAGAATATTTTGTTAACTTAAACATTTAAATGTATTTAAACTGTTCTTTAAGCCTAACACTTTACTTTTATTTCAAATAGTCATAATATTGTAGTCGTGCAAGACATGCAATATTACAAACATTCCTGGCCCGGCATGGCCAAGCGTGTTAAGGCGTTCGACTCGTAATCCGAGGGTCGCGGGTTCGAATCCCGGTCGCACCAAACATGCTCGCCCTTTCAGCCATAAGGATGTTATAATGTAACGGTCAGTCCCACTATTCGTTGATAAAAGAGTAGCCCAAGAGTTGGCGGTGGGTGGTAATGACTAGCTGCCTTCTAGTCTTACACTACTAAATTAGGAACGGTTAGCGTAGATAGCCCTCGTGTAACTTTGCGCGAAATTCGAAACAAACAAAATCTAAGATACTGAAACTAAATATAAGTGTGAACAGCTTATATTTTAAAACCTGCAAATATTATTAATTGCACACGAAGCTAACTTCACTCTAATTTTGTGAACTGCTTAAATGCATTTTGATTATTAAACAAACAGTATTTCTACACAAACAAGTTCACTGCTCTGAGGAGCCAGTGACCCTTTCTTGTTTTTATCCTTGCTCTGTGTAAAGAAACAAAACGATTCAATTTCAATACAACTAGTATTTGATTACAAAAGTCATTATTTGCAAACAAAGATACTTGTACGCTGTTCTTATGAATTACTTAACCACATTTTAATTATTAATCATAGTTGATACTTATTCAAACGAGTTCACTGCTCTGAAGAGGAATGCCTCTCCCTTGTGTTTACCGTCGCTCCATTAAAAAAAGTAATCCACTTCTGTACAAATAGTCTTTGCTTACAAGTCACGTGAATGTTAAAAAAAAAAATCAGGTTGTGTTCTAAACCCAAGTTTTACGTAAAGACTAATCACATGACTAGCTTACCTTTAATAAAATCCACAGCCTGTTCAAGCCCGTAAGTGTCTTTATCACAGTCATCCAGGATGTAAGCACCGAGTGTGATACCTGGTAGAAAGTTTTCCTGGCTATTCACCCAGTCGATGGTATATAACATACATTCCAAGGCCTGAATCCCACCTTGAGGCATTATTGGTCCACAGATCTGGGTGTCTTCGCGCTCGTGCACCATCATGAGCCCACCGAGAATAATGTCCCCTTCTATTTCGGCCACCCGTTTCACTGGCCACGTATAGTTTAGACTACTGTTTCTTTTGTTCCACGTCCAGCCCAACACCGATCGAGAGTATAAATTCCTTGCTCTCCAAGAATCGCCATTTTCTGAGTTCAAATGTTGAAAAATAGCTTCGGCGTCACTAAAATTTTGCGAGAGTAAATAGGCGAGTTCGCTAATTTTGGGTAAATGTCGGATATTTATACGCTGGCGGTAAGAGGCATCTGAATATTGATATAGCGACATCGACAACAAATGACTCACAAAGAAGGCCAATGATATTGTTGAAAGGTTTGAAACTTGAAGTGTGAAAATCTACAAAGTGTTGGTGAAAGAAATGTTTCTGTAATCCGCGCCATGTTCCTTGGCTTAGGACTAAACTTTAGTATTAACATCAGTAAAAGTAAATCTCCAAAGAGGACAACGGAAAGTTAATATGTTTTAATCACACGTTTAGGGCGATGTACAAGATCAACTGGTGTAAAAGTTCGTGCCGGAACTTTCTATTCCGGTAACTGAAAAGTTTTGCTACCAACTGACGAACGCAACTGTTCAGTAAGTCTTGTGTCTTTCTGCTAATGACGATAGCATCATGACCCGCCCTCTAGTGATGTGAAACAGAAGCTTAGCATAATAATATTTAATCTGAGCTGCCAGTAGAATTTGAGTAAGGTATAAAGATTGTAAATGAAAAAAATGTTGTTTTTTTTCAGTTAGAATGTGTTTACCTTAGCGCTGTTTTAGATTCAAACTAAGTTAGAAGACTATTTGATTGTTAAAGCATTTTATTCAGATAGTATAAATAATAATCTTGGAGAATGTTTAAAAACATTTGCAGTCATAATGATTTATTTTCAGTCACCTAGTAACATTCTTAATAAGCCTGAGATAGTTTTAATGAAAAAACTAGAAGTTCAAGCAAGTACTTCGAAAAATCAATAACAATGTATATTTTAGATGAAGCTCGTAAAGAAACCCTTACAATATAGTTTGTTTGTCTGTTTTGAATTCGCTATCTGCGCTATCCGTCCCTAATTTAGCAGTGAAAAACTAGAAGGAAGGCAGCTAGTCATCACCACCCATCGCCGACTCTTGGGATACTCTTTTACCAACGAATAGTGGGATTGACGGTACCATTATAATGTCCACAGGGCTGAAAGGGCGAGCATGTTTGGTTTAACGGGGATTCTAACCCGCGACCCTCAGATTAGAGTGGTGTAACCACGTGGCTATGCGGGCTTACAATATAGATAAATATATCGCCGTACTTACATATACATATGTGTACTCTTAAAATAATATTGTACTGATAACAGCATCCAAAGAAGCTTGAAGTAGTCATTTTGAAAAGTATTCAAGAAAGCAAATGGAAGATTCATTAGTGTACAGTTAAACGAGTTTACATTCACTGGTCCATGATATAAGTGAGAAAAAAATATCTTAATGTTTTTAGAGGGAGGGCAATATATATATATATATGTATATATTAAAACATTTCTTAATATAATTAAAGCAGGTTCTATACAGAAAGCAAGTAAACCATCTTCAAACAATACTTCTGATATTCTATCTACTTATAAAGTTAAAGGTGCTGAACATTCAATTTTTAGTGAGTAAAACTATTTTTAGACAGCGATATCAAAGAATATTAGCCCCCCAGTGGTTCAGCTGTATGTTTATGGACTTGCAACGCTAAAATCAGGGGTTCGATTCCCTTTGGTGGACTCAGCCCGATGTGGCTTTGCTATAACAAAAACACATACACACACTCGTGGCAACGGACAGAAAAATTAGAATTTCTACACTCCAATCAATTGTATAAAAACATATGACAATTTATAGCAGATTAAACGTCCATTGTATTTCTACACTTTTATTATTTCGGTTAAATATTTATTGCAATATATAATACTTTTTGCTGTTTTACTGTAATAATAACTGACCCACAGTGACTCAGCAAAATCCATACGGTCTTTTAGTTCTAAAAAAGGTGGTTTTAAACGTGTGGTTGCACAAAAGAGACTGCACATTGTGTTGCTTCTCTGTAAACAAACTATAATAAGGCGAACGAGTGCAAACTAAAGTTAACAAGTTTGTCTTCTGCTTTCTTTTTGTAACATGCCAGGTAATCATATGGAGGACGGAAATTACTGAAATAACAGCTTGGGCTGTTAGAAAAAGTCCATTAGAAGGTCTTAAGTTCGTATAAGTGACCTAAAATGTGTGTTAGCTCCTCGATCAATGATATCTCATGAGATTTGCCAATAAAATGGACCGGGCTTGACTTATCATTGGTTATCATACTCGGAATGTTAATCCAAAGATTCATGGTTCGTGGCCTATTGCTTTAAAACACTCGATCCTCTTTTATGAGTTTCTGTGTGTGTGTGTGTTTTCTTACAGCAAAACCACATCGGGCGGTCTGCTGAGACCACCAAGGTGGAATCAAACCCCTGATTTTATCCTTGTAAATCTGTAGACTTCCCGCTGTACTAGCTGGGGGCATTTGATTTGGTAGATGCGCTATAAGATTATCGGTCATATAGCTCCAGATTATGGGTCATATACCTCCGTATCCATGCAAAACAAAATATGAAACAGATCTGCAAACCAATAAATTTATTTTAATTAACGCAAAATTTTTTTACTTGAACCACGTGATGGAACGGGCTTAAAAAAGTAGTAAAAAAACTCGAAAAACACTGAGTGAGATTTTATGAAGGAAAAAATCTCGAATAGGAAATAGGTTAATTCGTGTAAAATAGATAAAGAAAAAGCTGTTCTGGAGAGAAATGTTTTTTTTTAAATTTAGCACAAAGCTACTCGAGGGTTATCTGTGCTAGCCGTCCCTAATTTAGTAGTGTAAGACAAGTAAGGTAGCTAGTCATCACCACCCACCGCCAACTCTTGGGCTACTCTTTTATCTACGAATAGTGGGATTGACCGTCACATTATAATTCCACCACGGCTGAAAGGGCGAGCATGTTTGGCCCGACGGGGATGCGACCCTCATACTACGAGTCGCACGCCTTAACACGCTTGTCCATGTCCGGCCCTGAAGAGATATGAAGTGAAAAGATGTTTCAGTTGTGTTGGTAGCAGTAAAGAAAAGACGTTATCTTACGACGTTGTTGTTGTTTTGAATTAAGCACAAAGCTACACAATGGGCTATCTGTGTTCTGCCCACCACGGGTATCGAAACCAGATTTTTAGCATTGTAAGTTCGCAGACATACCGCTGAGCCACTGGGGGGTATCTTACGACGTACTGTTCCAGTATTTGGTCAGGGTTTTATATATATCCGTGATTTGAACTGACTAACTAGCTCGTATAAAGAAAAATGTTAGCACTTCCTTCAAGTCGCCCCCCCCCAGTGGCTCAGCGGTATGTCTGCAGACTTACAACGCTAAAATCCGGGTTTCGATACCCGTGGTGGGCAGAGCACAGATAGCCCATTGTGTAGCTTTGTGCTTAATTCAAAACAACAACCAATTCTTCAAGTTCTAATTATCCTGTCTTTCAGTTCAGTTTGTAATAGTTTTTTTTCTTCATTTTGCCTTACAGATGTGCCCCCCCCCACTAGTACAGCAGTAAGTCTACGGATTTACAACGCTAAAATCAGGGTTCGATTCCCTCTATGGACTTAGCAGATAGTCCGATGTGGCATTGCTATAATAAAAACAAACTTTACAGATGTATTTACTGACTTGGACCTAGTTTTAAAGCTATTTTTATCAGTCTGTTGAACAGCGGATAAGCTAAGTAATGTATGACGAAACGAGAAACTCGAAAAAAAAAAGTGACTTTGAACACTTTCTCAAGAAATAAAGACCTCAGACTGAACTAAGTGCTTCCTTTAACATAAAGTGTCTTATTCCTTCTGGTTGTTATCCGCAAAATATGGCTAATAATACAACTACTTGGCTGAGCGGAAGTGCTCCTGAAAGAGATCGCACTAGTGAAATAAAGAAAGCCCTTTTATTTTGACACTTGATCAATAGTTTTCTTTGCACAAGTGTCTTCATATCGAGTTTGTTTTGTTGCCCTATTCAAGGATAGGCTTAGCATTAAAAGAAATTCCCCTTTCTTGTGCCTACGTTCATGTGTCAATCTAACCTCGTCAGTAATATTACAAACATATAACGTTCATAAATCTAAATAAGTTTGTTTATTTGTTTTTGAATTTCGCGCATAGCTACACGAGGGCTGTAGGCATTAGCAGTCCCTGATTGAATAGTGTTAAACGATAGGTAAGACAGCTAGTCATTACCACCTACCGCCAACTCTTCGGCTGCTCTTTTATCAACGAATAGTGGGATTTACCGTAACATTATAAATCCCTCAACTGCTGAAAGGGCGAGCTTGTTTGGGGCTATAGGAAATCTAATTAGAGACGTGTGTTTAATTTGATTTAAGGCCATTTTGATTTTAATTGTACAATTGAGGAGGCTTAGGTCCAGTGCCGTAGCCAGGTGCAATATTTACGATGGCTCTTGAATTATGACCGATAGGCAAGGAGTGTATAAACCCTTGGAGACAAGCTGGGTGGAATGAAAAGCGATACATATGAAGTATTAGAATGCTAGTAGATTCTGACTAGGTGGACCTAAGTGCTGAGTGGATAGGTCGTGTATTCTCTTGTGTTAAGCCAATGTGATTCATTGTTGTTGTTTTTGTACCTAAAGACACTGCTACAACTGCACCTGTCTTTTGACGTATGCGGATAGCTTCAAAAGCCTGATCGAACACACAGTTGTCTATATAAATTGTGTATTAAACTGTTCATCGAACCTGCTACGGCATTGTATAAGTTTATGTATTTCCAAACAAAATAAACGTTCTCACTGCAGTACTGGAATGATCTTGTAATCTTACGTATTAATTGCGTTCTTAAAGATTATTGAATTCAGTTAGTTTGTGATGTTAAGTATTGTGTTTGCGTTAAAGGTAAATAATTTATTTTAAAGAATTGGAAATTACAACCGAAACTACGTCTTATGCAGTGCACGTGGTCCAAACCAGAAACCCTAGGATTCAGCTGTATCTGCTCCTAATTTTGAACTAAGGACCAGAGGACCACCTGTCACCGGGGCCACCCACTCTTTAAAAGGAATAATGAGATTGACTGTCATTTTAATGAAGTAACTGCAGCTCGATCTGAGCATGCGACACGTATTACGTTTCTAACCTTGGACTGTTCTATTCACAACCCGGTATGTTAACCAATAGAGACCCAAAAAGTCACGTGAACTATCGGTCTAACATTTCAACTACGTCTTCACCGTTTTTAGATTTTTTCTCTCATTCGGATTAATGACAGCTGATTTAGAGCAGCAAAACTATAAGGCGAAAGCACGTGCAGATACAAAACTGTTGGTTAGACCAAGCAAACTAGATCAGCAGTTTCTAGCTCAAGTATTCAAAATAATCAAATTAATGGAAGGTTATTATTCATCGCCAACTTTTCAGCAAAAATTTACTAAATTATATGGAATATACTAAGTAAAGAGCGTTTAGCGTCACGCGATATTAGCTTAAGCAATTAACATTAAAAATGACCCTTGATATGGCTGTACCGATTGCATCAGGTGATGACATGAAACTTTAAATCTAAATTCCATAGTGTTACTATAAAGAAAGCTATTATCACTGTTTAGAGAGTAAAAACTACCTCTGTATATTATAAAGAATCTGGTTGGTTCTGTAAAAGTTGGCCTGTTTCGAATAATAAGGTTGTGTTTCTAAAGTTAATGTTGATTACTATGGAATGTCACTTTATAATTTGCTGTGGTTTGTTGGTATGTATTGATAAAACTCATGATATCTTATCAAAACACGTTAGGTGTAATAAAATGGTACAGCCAAAAAAAAAAAAAAGGATCCAGCGTGCGACTAAAAGTTTGTTTGTTTGTTTTAAATTTTGCACAAAGCTACTCGAGGACTATCTGCGCTAGCCGTCCTTAATTTAACAGTGTAAGACTAGAGGGAAGGCAGCTAGTCATCACCACCCACCGCCAACTGTTGGGCTACACTTTTACCAACGAATAGTGGGATTGACCGTCACATTATAAAGCCTCCACGGCTGAAAGAGCTACTACGTTTGGTGTGACAAGAATTCGAACCCGCGATCCTCGGATTACGAGTCGCACGCCATAACCACCTAGACATGCCGAGCCTGTGTCAAACTGGAAGCTACTCTTATAGCAATGATAAGACCTTTACAGCGAATATTCTTTAATTAGTTAACTAAGCCTCGTTTGTTGTTTCACTCACCATCGTGCGTAAAGTTGAACAAAAATGCAGTCTTGCTAACTAATGAATTAATATTTGTTATCAACTTCATGTTATTAGCGTTTGGCCGCTAATTTTGATTTCATTCCGCTCACTGAATCTTTTTTTATAGGGGGTTACACATTTTTCACACTTAAAAGTGTTTTTTATTAGATTAATTTAATCCAATTCTGCCTAAAAGAATTCCAAGTCCCGAGGGTATTGAGGATTCTTTCTTGTTTTTGTTTTTTATTTTTGCAACATATGTACCCTCAAGTAGCTCGGCGGTAGGTCTGAGAGCTCACACTGTTAAAAACCAGGTTTAGGTACTCATGACGGGCACAGAACAGATAGCCCATTGTGTAGCTTTACAAACAAACGTAATATTTGTACTAGAAACCTGAATATGTATCATAATGCTCTTTTTATATACGCTGGACAATATAAATACCCTGTATTGTTTGTTTGTTTGTTTTTAAATTTCGCGCAAAGCTACTCGAGGGCCATCTGCGCTAGCCGTCCCTAATTTAGCAGTGTAAGACTAGAGGGAAGGCAGCTAGACATCACCACCCACCGCCAACTCTTGGGCTAATCTTTTACCAACGAATAGTGAGATTGACAGTCACTTATAACGCCCCCACGGCTGGGAGGGCGAGCATGTTTGGTGCGGCCGGGATTCGAACCCGCGACTCTCGGATTACGAGTCGAACGCCATAACAAACTTGGCCGTGCTGGGCCCCAGAAATACCCTGTAAGACACTTGAATCTTCGATGTCAGACAGATTGTAGTTTTTTGTCTCTCAATGCCTCAAGTGGCACAGCAGTATGTTTGAGGACTTTTACTGCTAGGAACCAGGTATCGATATCCTTGGCGGGCAGATCACAGATAACTCTTTGTGTAGCTTTGTATAAAATAACAAACAACCAATCAGGCTTTGTAACTCAGTCAATTTGCGTTTTCATACTAAACTGAATATCTCACGAACCTGTAATAAAACATTTTAAGAACGAGGTGGTAAAGTGTCTTTGAAAATCGAACAACAAAAACACAGTAAGAGTTAGATTTCATATATTAAGATCAATAATCATCAATGAACTGGAGGCAGAAAACATTTTTGATTACTCGGTAATTTGAGGATTGTACTGATTAGCTTAAACTTGAAGAACATTTTAAAAAATCCAATTGTATACGCCGTACCACATTTATTTTTACGACGTACACATTTTCTAGCAACTGTATTTCTAATTTTCGCCAACCCCACCTGGAGAAACGTTTGTTGAATAAATCGAACTAGTTTAGCACAAGGCCACACAAAGGGCTATCGGTACTCTGCCGGTCAAGGGTATCGAAATCCGGTTTCTAGCGTTGTAAGTCAGCAGACATACCCCTTTTCTTTATACGTTTAACACGAATAAAATAAGTATACACTTATTTCTATAACTCATGCGTCTTTATATAATTTACAAACAAAATTCGAGGCTCTTTAGCCGCGGCACAACAACTCATAGGGTGGCTCTGAGTTTGTTTTATTGTCTTGTTTTTCAAGTGCAAACTTTTGGCCCACAGCATCGTCGTCTCTTGACCGATTTGAGATCGAATTACAGTTTTGGGCTTAGGCGGTCAAACCCTTTCGATTAGTGTATTTTACCACACCCGAGCCTCTTATAGATGAATTTACTCTAATCGCGACTAAAGGAATTTCAGTTTGAAAGTGGGGTGTTAGAAATTGTGAGGTGTAGTAAAATCGAAACTGGTGTACGTGCGCCCCTCGCTAGGTGTTGCTGGCGCACATAAATATAACTAATAAAAAAGTGGAAAAAAGTCTCACTGATTACATTATTCCAGGCTATTATTATTATTTTTTTTAGTTTTGTTTCTACGCTCTCAGGGCCAGGTGGTTAAGGCACTCGATTAGTAATCCGAGAATCGCGGGTTCTAATGCCTGTCACAATAAACGTGCTCGCCCTTTCAGCCGTAGGGGCGTTATAAAATGTCGCAATAGGAGCTATTTACGCCTATGTTAGCGATTAATTCAACTAAAACGGGAACGGGCAATCAAAAGAGGAGATACTGAAGGAGAAAAAAAAAATGGAATTGGATTCGCATAACTCACGAAATTCGGAGAAATCGAGCATGGCCACTATTTTGGCTTTCATCTATATAATCGTTAACATTACGTGCTTTCATTCGGTGTACTACACAGAAGTGAATTCAGTATTTTATAAGTTACATTTTGGCTCTAATCTATATCGTTTGTTTAGTTCCGATCGTCAGTTCTTAACAATCTGTCATAGTAACACTCAGTTTTGCCTTTTCTGAAATCATACATTACTATCAACAGTTTATTTTCAATTATTTTATTCACTCCTTTCACCAGGGTTTCCAACAGCATATACAAAAACACGCCATGAATTGTTATTCAATTTGTGTCAGAGATATTTGGTTTGAATCAGTTGAAATCTAGAGATAAGTGTATTTGTTTATCAATTTATCCAACGCAAGAACAACTCTCGGCACACTGTAGGCACGTGCCAAGTTAATAGCATTGTTAGTTCACGAAGCAATCCTTTACGCTTCAGTCATAATTTCGACATGTGGAACTAAGCGAGAGATATCATGAAATTTCTTTTCAGATTCGTTTACAGTAAGTTACCTTTTGTCAAAGTTATCATTTGTTTGTAGGTAAACCAAATCTTTTACAGTGATTGAGTTTCGATAAGCTTTCCCAGCGCGTGGACCAAGCGGTAAGACTAGGCAACATAGACTGCTACAGACTTTATTAGAACGTTGAGGATAGGCAACATAGGCGACTACAAACTTTGTCATCACGTGGACCAAGCGGTAAGACTCACTGAATTATCTTGAACAACTTTTGGTTTATTTTTTAGGCCTAGGAACCAAAAATTATTGTATTTAAGCCTACAAACACACACACCCATAAGTTCTGTGATCACTTGGTAGCAACAACGCAATACGCAATTTCGTTCTAAAGGGAAAATTTTGATTTTTGTTCAGAAATTCTTTTTTAGAAAGAAATAATAAATACAATTTTTGACGTCACCGTATTTAGGGTAACTACTAATTTATTGAATGATAATTAGCAGTTGTATTACGTTGCTCAGTTGTAAATCACTAAATTTTAACCTTGTAACTGTAATAGCAGTGCAATCGTAAAGCCCTGACCGTGGAATATATTTATAATGTTTTTTTGTTTAAATTCTTTTCGTAATTTCATGTAATACTTTGAGACATACTAACGCTGCTTTTGTATCTTTAAATTGTATACTGAACGAAGTACTTCGGAATAAAATAAAAGTTTTCCATGAAATAATAATTTAAACTTATTTCGATAAATATTGAACATATTCTGTCTAGAAACAATAGGAAAAAACATGGGAACGTTTTCGTACTAAGCCTAATTATGAAATACTTTAATTGTTTGTTTGTTTTGAATTTCGCGTCAAGATACACGAGGGCTATCTGCGCTAGCTGTCCCTAATTTAGCAGTGTAAGACTAGAGGGAAGGCAGCTAGTCATCATCATCCACCGCCAACTCTTGGGCTACTCTTTTGCCAACGAATAGTGGGATTGACGGTACATTATAACGCCCCCACGGCTGAAAGCCCGAGCATATTTGATTCGACACTAAAGAGCAAAGGGATAATATAACTCAAAAAATCGAAAGTTATCAAAATGAAGAATTCCTGTTAGTGGCTTGATTAAATAAACGTAGGCCAAGTCAGATAAACTATAGGTCACTTATTCTGTAAACCTATTCAGTGACGATATATACATATGTATAATACACTGCTAGCCAAAATCTTAAGGCCAATGAACATAAAGAAAAAATATGCATTTTGCGTTGTTAGACACAACCACTTATTTGAGTAAAGCTTCGAAAATGAAAATAAGAAAAGGGAAAATAAAAATAAAAACTTTTTTAGGGAAATGTGAACACTGTGAAATTAGCCTAAATAGTAGCCTGAAAAGTTTGAGACCATACCAAAAAGAGGTCCTAAACAGGGTAGGAAATGCCCAACAAGAGATCTCAGTAGTGAGTTGTACGGCCATCATTGCAAATAATTTCAAATATTTGCTTTGACATGGTTGATACAAGCATTTGAAGTAGGCTGGCTGAAATGTTATTCCAAGTGGTGAAGATGGCTTTGCAAAGATCATGCACTGTTTGGAATTGACGTCTATTTGTATAGACTTCCCTTGCCATCCCCAAACATTTTCAATGGGGTTAAGTTCGGGCGAACACGCTGGATGGTCCAAAAGAATCATGTTATTCGCCAAGAAAAAGTCCTTTGTCCTGCGGGCATTGTGGATTGCTGCGTTGTTCTGCTGGAAGATCCAGTCATTTCCACACAAGCGAGGACTTTCAGTCATTAAGGATGCTCTCTCCAATATGCCAATGTAGCGAGATGCTGTTTGACGCCCTGTATAACCTGAAGCTCCATTGTTCCATGGAAGGAGATAGCACCCCAGATCATGATGGAACCTTCTCCACTGTGTCGTGTAGAAATTGTCTCTGGTGGGATATCCTTATCGTGCCAGTAACGTTGGAAGCCATCTGGACCATCCAGGTTATTTTTTTTTTCATCAGAGAACAAAACCTTCTTCCACTTTTCTACATCCCATGTTTGATATTTCTCAGCAAATTTAACCGAGCTGTTTCGTGGTGTGGAAGGAGGTGTAGCTTTTGAAGACGTTTACGGTTTTTAAAGCCTTTCTCTCGTAGATGCCGTCTTATTGTTTTTGAGCTGCATTCTGCGTCCGTAAGGGCCTTAATCTGGTTCGTTGATCAGCTGGTGTTTTGCCGGACAACCCGTCGAATCTATCTGCTCAACGCCAGCGAAATTTTCTTGGGCCGACCACTGAAAATTCTCCTTCCATATCCCTCAGGGTCTTTTAAGTAATTTACAACCACAGTTTTACTTCACTCAATCTCACCAGCGATGGCACGTTGAGAGAGACCTTGCTTTTGCAGCTCGACAATTCTGTCAACTTTTTTTAGCCTTTGCCACACAGGAGATGTCAGTGGCAGATGTTAACGTCATGCTTGAACACAAATGACTAAATTTCGTTACGTATTTTCCGATTAACGCTTCGTTTCAGTGTGGTCTTAAACGTTTGACCATTTAGGCTAATTTCATAGTGTTCACATTTTCCCTATTAAATGCTAAATCGTTTATTTTTATTTTCCCTTTCCTTATTTTCATCTTTCGAAGCTCTACTCAAATAAGTGGTTGAGTCTAACAACGCAAAATGCATATTTTTTCTTTATGTTCATTGGCCTTAAGATTTTGGCCAGCAGTGTATATATATATATGTACAAGTGGTGAACAAAAATGTGACTTCCCTTGAAAATGTTGTTAATTTGTTATAACTCTTATTAGATAACAGAACAATATGTAAAAACTATAGCATTTTAGAATGAATTTGACCAAATCTGTTCAAATTTGATCTCGAATCTTAATTTCAACAATGGCTTTCGTAAGAAAATTGTAGTTACATTTTCTCATGAAATGTGTTGTGGACCTGCTGCAGTTTCTTACCTTATTCCAATTAGCCTAAAATGATCAAAATAAAAAACGTACAAAAGTAAAACATTTCTCAATACACAGATAACGATTTAATCGATTTTAGCAGAAATTATAGAGAAAAAACAACCCAATAACGTTTAAAAACTGTGACAGAAAACGAGCGATTTCAATAACTTAGAAAGAAATATCAAACGTTAAATAAATGTATTAAAGTTAATAAAACATTTCAGAGAAAAGAAGGTTAAATAAACAACGAAACCCAAGGAAACGGTTTTGAAAGAAAAAAAACATTTTCCTTATTTTTTTCAAATGATTTATATGTTTTGCTTGTGGGATTTTGCATAAAGTTATTTGAGGGGCTGTCCACTAGTCGTCCTTTAATTTTGAAATCATGGACCAGAATGGAAGTAGCCAGCTAATCAACAGCACCAACCGCTTACTGTTGGGCTACTTTAATACTCCTGTAGCGCACCCACGGTTTCAAACTGCGGAGGATGCTTTAATTTTGTCGACAACGAGACACGAACTGCGTGCCCCAGCTCTACAGTCCAACACGCCGAACACTTTGTCGACAACGAGACACGAACTGCGTGCCCCATCTCTACAGTCCAACACGCCGAACACGAACTGCGTGCCCCAGCTCTACAGTCCAACACGCCGAACACTTTGTCGACAACGAGACACGAACTGCGTGCCCCCAGCTCTACGGTCCAACACGCCAAACACTTTGTCGACAACGAGACACGAACTGCGTGCCCCAAGCTCTACAGTCCAACACGCCAAACACTTTGTCGACAACGAGACACGAACTGCGTGCCCCAGCTCTACAGTCCAACACGCCAACCACTGAGCCACACTCTCCATCAAAGGATTCTTATTTTCTGAGTTGAAAAGTTAAATGTGCTTTTATGAATAGGAAAACAATAAAGAGGAAACTATGTCGAGCTTCACGACATATCTGCAGATAATTTTGTTCCTTAGTTTTATCTCTGTGTTGTATAGCTCCTATTCCTGGTTCTCAGGTAACATTAGTCGCTCTGGAAAGTTTACAACTCTATTATTGTATCTCAACAACACACCTTGTTTTCGATCCGAACAAGTTGTCTTTGTTGCTTTTAGGTTTCAGGCTTGACCTTGGTCGAAGACGACTTCGTTTTCTCGGCGCGGCCAAACGTTTTGAACACCATGATGCGATTAAATGAATCGTGGAAAACTGGTCAACAACAGAGACGACCTCGATATGACATCGTTGATCTATAGTCTAATCCATCAAAACTGGTTCGGTTGATGATCACAGATGTCACTGCTGTGTGATACGAGATCTTTACTGTTAAGTCTGACAGTTTTATTTGAATGGTGGAAGCAATAAATGCGACAGAAAACGAGCTCGAAGATTCGAAAACCAAAAAACCAAACAAGAGGGAATCGTCAATAGCTGCGGCATTTGAATTTTGTTGATGCAGATTTGGAGTAATGTTTCGTTTGGTTTGTTTTGAATTTGGCGCAAAGCTACACAAGGGCTATCTATGCTAGCCGTTTCTAATTTGGCAGTGTAAGAGTAGAGGGAAGCCAGCTGGTCATCACCACCCACCGCCAACTCTTGGACTACTCTTTTACCAATGAATAATGGGACTGACCGTCACATTATAACGCCCCCACGGCTTTAAGGGCGAGCATGTTTGATGTTACGGGGATGAACTATTTCATAAGAATGTTTTAACACCTTTTTAGTCCTGTGTGATAAGTTCAGTTTTTTTAACACGATACATAAACATACTTGGGTTTTAAGTATAGTCAGTTTACTCGGTGCTGTTGGTCTGAAATAATTTAGGTGTTTGAATCGCACGTGACGTAGCGTCACAATTAACTGTCCAGTATTATTCAGCAGATTTTGATAAGCAACGAATTAGGGAACTCGTTGAGCTTGTACGTTATTTACTCTTTGCGTTTCGATGAGGAATAGAAACAAATATATAAAGAAACTTTTCGTCCTATGTTTTTGCCCGTTGGAAGAGCGAGCGGTGAGTCTGCGGATTTACTTTCTTAAAATTCGTGGTTCGATTTAGCATAGCAGGTAGCCCAGTGTGGCTTTGTTCAGAAATAAACAAGTCATAAATCAGTCCGTTGAGAGCAACATTAATCATATATGTTTTGATAATCTCCTTTAGAATAATCCGATAAGCATATTATATAAATAATACACTTTTTGAGTCTCTGTAATAACCTGGCCCGACATGGCCAGGTGGTTAGGGCGCTCGACTCGTTATCTGAGAGTCTCCGTTTCGAATCGCCCTCAGACCACACATGTTTGCCCTTTCAGACGTGGGGGGGGGCATTTTAATAATGTTACGGGCAATTTTTTTATTTGTTGGTGAAATAGTAGCCCAAAAGTTGTTGTGGGGGGTGATGTAAATCTGCCTTTTTTCTAATCAATGACACAACACTATGTCTGCGGACTCACACCGCTGAAAACCGGTTTTCGATACACGAGGTGGGCAGAGCACAACTATTTTATTATGTAGCTTTATGTTTAATTCTAAAAAACAAACCGTCTAGTTATAAACTGCTAAATTAGGGACGGTTAGTGCAAATAGCCCTGGTGTAGCTTTGCGCAAAATTAAAAAAAACAGACAAACAAATTTTGATAATTTGCTGACCACTAGTGACCATGCTCTTGCTAGTGGTTTAATCCCATGAACACAACAGTTAGGGTCAGTTAGTGCAAATAGCCCTGGTGTAGCTTTGCGCAAAATTCTAAAAAGAGACAAACAAATTTTGATAATTTGCTGACCACTAGTGACCATGCTCTTGCTAGTGGTTTAATCCCATGAACACAACAGTTAGGGACAGTTAGTGCAAATAGCCCTGGTGTAGCTTTGCGCAAAATTCTAAAAAGAGACAAACAAATTTTGATAATTTGCTGACCACTACCATGCTAGTGGTTTACTCCCATGAACACAACAGTTTCAAGTACATGATTACTTACTCACTAGAATAGTGTAGAAACTTTCTCAAAAACTAGATCACTAGAGCTTCTTGTTTTCCAAGTTACGTTATTCTAAACTACGTAGATCCGGCATAGTCAGATGGGGCGTTATAATTTGACGATCAATCCCACTATTCGTTTGTAAAAGAGTAGCCCAACAGTTGGCGGTGGGTGGTGATGACTAGTTGCCTTCCCTCTAGTCTTACACTGTTAAATTAGGGACGACTAGCGCAGATAGCCCTCGTGTAGATTTGCCAGGCTCGAGCTCCCCAGTGGCTCAGCGGTATGCCTGCTAACTTACAACACTAAAAACCGGATTTCGATACCCGTGGTGGGCAGAGCACAGATAGCTCATTGTGTAGCTTTGTGCTTAATTCAAAACAACAGCAACAGCGTTACCCAACATACTGTGCCTTATTTTTCGTCAACTCAACCGTTTCTCTTCTCAGAAGTTTTATTTATTGTTCGGATCTAATTGCCTTTACATTAGTTACTTTCACGTCGTTCGTCACGTGGTTCCTTTTCGATTTGTTCAACTTCAGTAATGTTGCCTTGTTCCTTGTTGTTTGGTCATATTGTAATGACAATTCCAACAAATGTTGATTATCCCCTGAAACAGAACGAGTCTGATGCAAAAGTTACTAAGAGAAGTCTAATATTACATAGATGATGACATCAGTAACATTGGAAAACCAACAGTGAATAACTTATTCTTATTCATAGAGATCACATTACTATCCTTTATTGTTAGTGTTGTTATTGAGCTGAAAGCCTGTAAAACGACAATTTATATGCACACAAATATAACAGAGTGTTTGGCACAATGAAGCCATCACTCTAAGTCGAAACCAATAACTGTTCTTTTTATCATATTCAGCTAACCATCTGCCGGGGGAAAGATAAATTAACCATTCGAATCAGGATGAATCATAACCAGGATGAAGCCTGTCATTCTCACGTTCAAGCTGTGCATAAGACTGCCGATCGATTTTTATTTTCTTTTATGTGTCATTTCTTATATATATATATGTTATGTGTGTATCGGTTTACTTACGCATAAGAATATTATTGTCATATTCCGCTTACAGTCATCTAGAATGCTTGCCACGTGAAACATGCATCATTATTTTGTCAGCAGTCTCGTGAGTAAATATATATATATAGTAAGAAAGCTAACTAATTTTAAAGCACTTATCTGGTTGCCTGCTCTGTGTCAGTTAAAGACTTTTCGATAAAGTTAGTCAGGTTCAAACGAGATACTGTTGTGTGAAGTCTTCAAATATTACATATGTTCAGAGTAGAAAGTTTATTCTTTGCCAAACTTCTCTCTTACCATCAAATATTCATCTTCATTGTCTATTTCTTTTCGCTTTACGTTGTTATCAACCAAAATGTTTATAATTATAGGACTGGCACTTTGATTTAGAGCAAAGACACATTAGGTTATCTGTTGTGTTCCCGGCGGAGAATCGAAGCCCAGCTTTTAGCGTCGTGAATCCGTAGAATTACCACTGTCTCACTGGGAGACGTAATTCTAAGTGTTATAAACAACGTACGTATCAATTGTAGCTTCCTACAGTTCCCTTAGGACCAAACAGGCTAGTGTTTAGCGTTCCGAGCTGTAAATAAGAAACACTAAAGTTCGAGCAATGATATTTCACTAAAGAGGTTCTAAATCTTTAGTTATGAGTGTGCTAGTGACTTCTGATATTCGGTTTAAAAAGCTGACCTCTCGTTGCACAGAAATTCTATGTTACGTACGGCTATTTTAGGATTCAAAGTTTTAAAGAGTAATAACCTTTTTTTTTTTCCTTTATCCAATACGAATGTTAGTTAGATGACTGCCGCAAAAATGTTTAAACCTTATTTGTTTCTTATTTTTACGAAGGGCATGTGATGAAGTTATTACTACGCTATACAAAATAGTTCTGTTTTAAAAGTATAAAAAAAGCGTAAAATTCCGTTATACGAACAAAATAAAATGAAAACACATTTTTCCAAATGATAAAATTACAACATAAAAGTACACGCTCATTACGTTACACGAAAAATCATAAATAATAAATAATAATGAATAATATATTTATATTTTAATCTTAACAATGAAGTCGGATTACGAATTAAAATTTGCAGACAAAATTCTGATATTATTGAATAACCGAAAGGTCACAAAACAAAGTGTACAAAACAACACAATGAGCTGCCTGCCCTGTACCCGCCACAGGGATCGAACTTCTAATTTATATTTATATATACAGTGGCACATCGGTTCTTGAACTTAATCAGTTCCAGAAGGCTGTTCGAAAACCGAATCAATTTTTCCCATAAGAAATACTGTAAATTAAATTAATCCGTTACAGACCTCCAAAAATTACGCATTATGAAGCATTTTAAATAAAAATATTGTTTATTTATACCTGTATAATAATACTTACATGTCAACCACAAAAACTATAAACACAATAAAAAAACAATAAATGAAAATTTAACTGCACTTTACCTGTGCTGAGGAGAGTTGATGGTATAAGTGAAAGGTGGTGAGGAACTTGGAGAGTAGGAGGGTTATTATTGTTTGGAAGGGGAGTCACCTTCCTTAAAAACGTCAGGTAACTCTCCTTCTGGGGTTCTTTCTTTTTTCTGTCTCTTTGTACTGCTACAACCTGCTTGAGACTCACTGGACCTATTTCTCACTAAAAACTTGTCCAATGAGGTTTGTTTCTGCCTGGCACTATCCCCACGTCTCATACACTATGTATGCCACTTCTCTTTCTAAATTTTTCAAACCACCCCCTACTAGCCTTAAAGGCATCATTTGTATCAGCACTCGTTCCAGGGGTGTTTTTCAGGAGGTCAGCATTTAACTGCTTTGCTTTCTTACAAATGATGGTCTCAGAAATGCTATCACCAGCTAACTGTTTTTCGTTTACCCAAATCAACAACAGTTTTTCTACCTTTTCCATTGTTTGTGGAAGATCTTTTTTCACCTCTATTGTGGCTCTAACAACTTTTCTTTTTCGTTTGCTGCTTTCATTATCCTTCTTTGACCCCATGGTGGCTTATTTAATCAGAATATTAAGAGAAACAACACAGTAAAACGAGAACGTTCACAGCAGATTTTAGTGGGGGGTGTGGACTGAGCGACAGGTGCAGGTAAAATGTTTTGGGCAAGCTTGGCATGGGCCGAAAATGGTCGAAGGGTCGTTCGGGTCATCAGTCGGGTTATTTTCAGGGTTCGGGCCACGACAGCTTGGTTCGGGAACTGAGTTTGTGTTCGACAACCGAGACATTTTCTTCTCAAACAATATGTTCGAAAACAAAATTGTTCAAGAAGGGAGTCGTTCGAGAACCGAGGTGCTACTGCATATTATTCGATGTTTCTGTTCATGTTACTTTGGAACCCACGTCATTCATACACGTCATTGTATCATCACATATAAATTATAGGGCCAATCGTGAATCAGGAATTCACAGTGCGTTAGGTCCGACATGACCAGGTGGTTAAGGCGTTAGACTCGTAATACAAGGGTCGAGGTTTCGAATCCCTGTCACGCCAAACTTGCTCGCCCATTCAGCCGTGGGGGCGTTATAATGTTATGGTCAATCCTACTATTCGTTGGTAAAAGAGTAGCTCAAGAATTGGTGGTGGTAACTATCTGCCTTTCTGTAAACGCAATCTTTTTCACATGTAACCTGGTACTGAACATAATATACTATCGTTAACAAATGTGGGCTTGTTGGTTAGGATGCTGAGTTTGCAATCTGCTGGTCATGGATTCGAAAATTACCATCGAACATGTTCGCCTTTTCAGCCATAGTGGCCTAAACATGTGGTGGTCACTTTCACACGTCGATCGTCGATAGGTTGGAAATGTGTTGATTGACTATCTGTCTTTTCTTCTGAATTAGTATCACATAGTGCACGTAGCCCTCAAGTAACTTGGAGCAAAATTAAACAAATAAAAGTAAAGGGGGGGAGATCAAGTTATTGTTACGTCATATCAAAAATTAGCTCTTGGCTAAGCTACGAAATACTGTTACGTCACATTGAAAATTAGCCCTTGACTAAACTACGAAATACTGTTTAAGATTACCTTTAAAGCCTGAATTTTTTCCAAGCGAAAAATTATCATTATGTGACATTGAAAATCTGCACTGACTAATCAGTAAATTATTGTGGTCAGAGTGAAAAATTTACTCCCAATACCTAAAATTAACTGTAGGATATTTTGTACTAACAATATATCCAATGTCCTTATTGGTTCGAAGAGTGAGCTATTGATACTGAAGCTTCCAAGCTTTTAGATACCTTTAACATACCACACTTTAAATAACTGAAATTATCCAAACTGCAAAGTACCTTCACACACTGCACAACTGAGGACTACAATCTTCCACTCGGGTTACGAGTCGAACGCCTTAACACGCTTGACCATGTTGGGCCGTACTGATCATTAATGACGCGAGTGTCACGCGAGGAAATATTGTTCATTAAATGGTCAGCGAGTTCATCGCTCGTGCAGAAGAGGTTTCTTTCATCAAGAGAAGATTAAGCGGTCTTTGGAGCGGAAACTGTGTGATTCTGCAGATCTCTCTTCTAGTGGCATTACCCGAAAGTCTTTGCGCTTCAGTAGTTGAAAGGCATTTGTTTTTCAGATGCACTGTTTATCTGGACGGTCGAGAGCTCCACTGAAGTATGTACTAGCGCTAACCCAGTAAAGGTTCTAATACTCGATGTAAGTGTCTTTGAAGATTGCTTTCAAAAAGTCTGAACACTTTTTTTTTTTTAGGTAACACGATGATCGGTAAAAGTCCTGATGAAACTGTGTAGAAAGGCGGAAGACTTTCGTAACGTCATTCTCTACACTTGTATGTCCACAACATGCAGCTGCCATCCATTCTATAAAGGCACTCTCCTGTTTTAGACTTTAATGCAGTTGATGCAACGAACCACAAACAGTTTTATTTGCTTACTGTAAAACAGATCTGTTTCGTTTTGACTCAAAAGACACGAAGAGGAAACAACCCTTTGATTGTGTTGTTTAGTGTGCGCGGCAGAATGATGCGGAGCAAGCTATGTTCGATTTCTGTTCTTGAAGATAAGAGAATTTCTTATAGATGGTAGTAAACCTAGTAGTTGAAATCATATGAAACGGATGTTCGAGAGTAACCTCAGAAATATTACAGAACTCTATGTATTCTATGTGAAGAAAGCTTGTCCACCAAAGATACTATTCATCTTAGAAGGCCAACACGAACTTTGGTAATGATACCTTCAAACTGGACAATTACAGTTAGGAAAGACGACTCCCTCAGCAGCAGAGCTTAATAAGATACTTGTGAGAAAGACTCATTCTTTCCATATTAATGTTGGTGAATAGTTCTTGAATGTCCTGGAGGCTGCTGGATGATCGCTTACTTCTAACGCAGCGCCCTCTTCTGGTAGGGAACGTGCAGGATGAACAGCAACTAGATTTGCAAAAACAATTTTTTTTTTTTTTTTTCCAGAGGAGTTTGTTTATACTTAACCACAAAGGCTGACAATGGGCTGTCTGTGATCTACGCACTACGAATATCAAAACCCGGTTTCTAGTGCTTTAAATCTACATACATACCGCTGTGCTTATTGTATCTTTTAATCTACAAATATGTAAAATTTGTACCTGATAATATAGACGTTAACATGTGTGTGTGTATATAACCAACAAGGTAAACATGGACTGGCATGCGAATATGGATAACAGGTCTTTCTGTTGCTTAATACGTTCCAGAGTTATGTGTTTGCTAAAACTTCCCTCAACAATCCAGACAATAGAATTATTTATGTGATATTGGACAGTTTCTTAGGTGCATTAATACCACGCGTATCACATAACGACATCAGCATGCAAATAGATCATTATTGACAATGCTTTCGGATCACGAAAACTCTTGCAGACTGCGTCAATTGATTTCTTTCTGCGTAATCCTTGATAAATGAGACACGTTAGGTTTCGCAGGAAGCAGTCAACTTTGGTACTTGTTTTGTTTTGAATTTGGCGCAAAGCTGTTCAAGGGCTATCTACGCTAGCCGTCCCTAACTTAGAAGTGTAAGACTAGAGGGAAGGCAGTTAGTCATTACCACCCACCGCCAACTCTTGGGCTACTCTTTTAACAACGAATAGTAGGATTGACCGTCACATTATAACGCCCCACGGCTGAAAGGGCGAGCATGTTTGGTGCGACGGGGACTTTGGTACTTTAGACAATGATGTCAGAAACAAGGATGCCTGATTATCTAGTTGACAATAATGCTGTTAGGTGGCGTCATGTGTGAAAAGTAGAGGTATTAAAAGTTTAAAGTATATTTTGTTTTTCGGTGCATTAGAAGCTAATGAGTTGTTGTTTATTATGGTTAGGTACTGAAAACTCGAAACAGTAACAATAAACAGCTCAAAGAAAAAACTAAATTTCTTGAATAAAAGCTTATATTACTATAATATACAAGAACTGCTTCCGAAAAACACTGAAACTAGTGATTCTGAAGAAAGATTTACAATACTATTATATACCAGAACTGCTTACCAAAAACACTGAAGTTAGCGACTCGGTACAAAGATTTGTAATAGTATTATATACCAGAACTGCTTACCAGAAACACTGAATCTAGTAATACTGAACAGAAGTTTACATTATTGTAATATACATGAACTGTTTACCAAAAACACTAAATCTAGCGACTGTGAATAAAGGTTATATATAGGAACTGGTTATTTAAAATACCGAGCTTAGCGACTCTGAACAATGATTTATATACAGATCTGCCTACCAAAAAACACGTAATCTAGTAATACTGTACAAATATTTACACTGATGTTATTTATAAGAATTGCTACTATTATACAGAAGAATTGCTTACCCGAAACGGTGACTCTATCGACTCTGAATAAAAGTTTAGTGTTATACATAAGAACTGCTTCTATTATACATAAGAACTGCTTCTATTATATACATATATAATATATAATATATTATATTATATAGTCACTGATTCTAGTGACTTTAAACATAGATTTACAATACTATTATGTGCAAGAACTGCTTACCAAAAATACCGAATGTAGTAATACTGAACAAAGAATTTCACTACTATTATATAGATCTGCTTACCAAAAACACGTAATTTAGTAATACTGAACATTAGCTTACACTGCTGTTATATAGAACAATTGCTACTATTATATACAAGATCTGTTTACTAAGAACACTGAATCTAACGACTCCGAACAAAGATTTACCTTATTGCTATCGTGATATGTATTACGACAACGCAAAAATGACGTAGACTTTCTTCTCTATAGGTTCTCAGAAAAAGTAGGAAGAGCTACCTGGCATAATCACTCTGTCTCTAGTCTAAATGACGCTTTTCAGCTAACCAGCGCGTCCTAAAACATGTGAATATATAAAAACTAAGATTTCTTATTTTCGTTCTTTATAATTTTTTTACAGGGCTAGTGTTAACAGTAATTATATTTTTTTCATTATTTTACATCTTTATACACGATGTTTGATTAAATATTTGATAATTACCCTGTGCAAAATTTATAAAGCTTTAGAATACATTCTATTAAGCTGGTAACGCACGCACGTCATATTATGGAAAAGTAAACAAACCTGTATTTGGAACAAAATTGTCTCTAAATAAAACCAAAGCTATGTAGGACTGGCTACTGAACTTGAGAAAAAGGAATCAAACGAGCTAGAGATGGAAATGAACTTATCACTTTATGTGGTTATTGGTTACAAAACTGTCTCGACTTTACGTGTAGAACAAAATCCCAACATTACTGACTTCCTCACTGGCAAAATAAACAGAACCAGAATATTCAGTCGTGAAATGTTACTATATTGTAAAATAGTAATCTAAAGTAATTTAAACTAGTAATTTAAAGTAATAATCTGAAGAAAATATATACTGATGAAACTGAGATTCTATTCAAGTTCAATGTTTTCGAAGGGTAATGTATGGTGAACTACAAACATTGACTAACGCTACAAGGTGACAGTAAGTTCCACTATTCCTTGGTAAAAAGAGTAGTCTAAGAGTTGGCGGTAGATGGTGTTAGCTCTCTGCCTTCTCTTTAGTCTATCACTTACCAGTTCGAGACGTCTAGCGCAGATAGTCCTCGCACGAAATTCAATAAACAGATTAACACTCAGCTATCTGCGCTAGCCAACTCTTGGGCTACTCTTTTTACCAACGAATAGTCACATTATAATGTCTCCACGACTAAAAGGGCAAGCATGTTTGGTGTTACAGGAATTTGAACACACGACCCTCAGATTACCACTCGAGCGGTCTATCCACGTGGCCGTGTCGGGCCACTAACAAAGGATTGGACAGTCTTAAAGCTAAGGTCTAAATAATAAGCCTTTCATTTCTTTTTAAGTGTAAAAAGCACGCTGTCTAAATAACGTGTACATATTTTTCGTGTGTTTCGAAGGTCAATGACGATACCGCATCAATTTTTATCCAGCAAAACTCCCGAAAGGAAACTCTAAAGAAAAGTGATTATACATTTGTACAAGATAAGTTTGTTCAGTGAACGTGATGACCTACATGAACTATACTTGAAGGTTATAACGCAGGGGTGTACGTTAAATATATATTAATTTCAGGTTTGATCAAGCGCGGAGCTTCAGAATTCCACTTGTTTGTTGTGAATTTGGCTAAAAATGTCCGTAGTTGTAAATTGAAAAAGTGTGGTCTGCTTAGAATTTCACGCAAAGCTACACGAGGGCTATCTGCGTTAGCTGTCCATAATTTAACAGTGTAAGACTAGAGATAAGGCAGCTAGTCATCACCACCAACCGCCAACTCTTGGGCTACTCTTTTACCAACGAATAGTGGGATGGACATGACATCATAACACCCCCAAGGCCATGAGGGCCAGCATGTTAGGTGTGACGGGGATTCGAACCCGCGACCCTCAAATTACGAGTCGAATGCCTTAATCACCTAGCCATGCTGGGCCCTTTTGAACATTAAATCGTTAATAATTTCATTGAGATAACAGCGCTATCTCGAAACAGAGAAATCAACTAATAAACTAGGTGTTGGTTTTATACCCCAAGTTTATAGAATTTTTTTTAAGTAAGAAAGACTTTACAGTTTAGATTGTTCTTTCGTCTCGCATATCATTTTGTGAAAACATTTTCTCTGTATTAATCAGAAGATGAAATAGATTAACGAGTGAACCTTGCGAAGCTGCATCGTCCTCAATATCTCGTACGAAATGAAGTCAAATAAAAATTGTTAGCTTTTAGCAAAAGGGTTTATCTGAAACCCATGAAAACAAATGGGATGACTAGCTGTCTTTTCTAAACGATTTATTTTTGCATCTTGTCCAAATCAAAGTTTCATTCCATCTTACAGTGACATATATATATATATATTCACATATTGGTGAGCACTCATTCTAGTGTGATATATATATATATATATATATCCACATATGGGTGAGCACTCATTCTAGTGTGATATTGATATATATATATATATATCCACATATGGGTGAGCACTCATTCTAGTGTGATATTGATATATATACATATATCCACATATGGGTGAGCACTCATTCTAGTGTGGTATTGATATATATATATATATCCACATATGGGTGAGCACTCATTCTAGTGTGATATTGATATATATATATATCGACATATGGGTGAGCACTCATTCTAGTGTGATATTGATATATATATATATATATCCACATATGGGTGAGCACTCATTCTAGTGTGGTATTGATTTTCATACAAAGAAATCCGAATTATAGATCATTTTTGTTATTCTATACGTAGCCACAGAGCTGACATTACTTTACTTATGCGAGAATTATAAAAAGTCTCTTAATTTGGCAACTAATTTACTGGATTTTTTTACCATCAAAACGATTTCGAGATACGTTCTCTATTAATTCAATCTAAATATTGTCATATCGTGAACATGTAGAAATACATTCTAAACTTTCTTTTCGCGAGATGCAATAGTTAAAAAAATGCATTTTACGTATATTCCGTTGTAGACATAGTAGATGCAGCGTAATATTAAATTTTATGCGAGGAATGTTATTAAAAACAAACACTTTCCGTTTTAATACAGTTTTACGTCGGTTGATAAGATTGGTTGTCCGTGGGAAACTGTCGCTGTCAAAATTATGCCGTGAAAACAAAATCAGGTTGAGTAAAAATAACGAAAATTAGATCTTCACTTCATTTGTATTTAGTAGGTTGTTTCACATGCTCGTTATGCAGACACTGTTGGAATGTCATGTAGTAATGGAATTAGACACTGACACTATTTGGATGTCATGTAGTAATGGAATTAGACACTGACACTGTTTGGATGTCATGTAGTAATGGAATTAGACACTGACATTGTTTGGATGTCATGTAGTAATGGAATTAGACACTGACATTGTTTGGATGTCATGTAGTAATGGAATTAGACACTGACATTGTTTGGATGTCATGTAGTAATGGAATTAGACACTGACATTGTTTGGATGTCATGTAGTAATGGAATTAGACACTGACACTGTTTGGATGTCATGTAGTAATGGAATTAGACACTGACACTGTTTGGATGTCATGTAGTAATGGAATTAGACACTTACACTGTTGGGATATCATGTAGTAATGGAATTAGACACTAACACTGTTGGGATGTCATGTAGTAATGGAATTAGACACCAACACTGTTGGGATGTCATGTAGTAATGGAATTGACACCAACACTGTTGGGATGTCATGTAGTAATGGAATTAGACACTGACACTGTTTGGATGTCATGTAGTAATGGAATTAGACACTAACACTGTTGGAATGTCATGTAGTAATGGAATTAGACACTTACACTGTTGGGATATCATGTAGTAATGGAATTAGACACTAACACTGTTGGGATGTCATGTAGTAATGGAATTAGACACTAACACTGTTGGGATGTCATGTAGTAATGGAATTAGACACTTACACTGTTGGGATATCATGTAGTAATGGAATTAGGCACTGACACTGTTTGGATGTCATGTAGTAATGGAATTAGACACTAACACTGTTGGGATGTCATGTAGTAATGGAATTAGACACTAACACTGTTGGGATGTCATGTAGTAATGGAATTAGACACTAACACTGTTTGGATGTCATGTAGTAATGGAATTAGACACTTACACTGTTGGGATGTCATGTAGTAATGGAATTAGACACTTACACTGTTGGGATATCATGTAGTAATGGAATTAGGCACTGACACTGTTTGGATATCATGTAGTAATGGAATTAGACACTAACACTGTTGGGATGTCATGTAGTAATGGAATTAGACACTTACACTGTTGGGATATCATGTAGTAATGGAATTAGGCACTAACACTGTTTGGATGTCATGTAGTAATGGAATTAGACACTGACACTGTTGAGATGTCATGTAGTAATGGAATTAGACACTGACACTGTTGGGATGTCATGTAGTAATGGAATTAGACACTTACACTGTTGGGATATCATGTAGTAATGGAATTAGACACTAACACTGTTGGGATGTCATGTAGTAATGGAATTAGACACTAACACTGTTGGGATGTCATGTAGTAAAGGAATTAGACACTGACACTGTTGGGATGTCATGTAGTAATGGAACTAGACACTGACACTGTTGAGATGTCATGTAGTAATGGAATTAGACACTGACACTGTTGGGATGTCATGTAGTAATGGAATTAGACATTGTTGGGATGTCATGTAGTAAAGGAATTGGACACTGACACTGTTGGGATGTCATGTAGTATTGGAATTAGTCACTGATACTGTTGGGATGTTATGTAGTATTGGAATTAGGCACTGACACTGTTGGGATGTCATGTAGTAATGGAACTAGAAACTGACACTGTTGAGATGTCATGTAGTAATGGAATTAGACATTGCTGGGATGTCATGTAGTAAAGGAATTAGACACTGACACTGTTGGGATGTCATGTAGTAATGGAATTAGACATTTACACTGTTGGGATGTCATGTAGTAATGGAATTAGACACTGACACTGTTGGGATGTCATGTAGTAATGGAATTAGACACTTACACTGTTGGGATATCATGTAGTAATGGAATTAGACACTAACACTGTTGGGATGTCATGTAGTAATGGAATTAGACACTAACACTGTTGGGATGTCATGTAGTAATGGAATTAGACACTTACACTGTTGGGATATCATGTAGTAATGGAATTAGGCACTGACACTGTTTGGATGTCATGTAGTAATGGAATTAGACACTGACACTGTTGAGATGTCATATAGTAATGGAATTAGACACTAACACTGTTGGGATGTCATGTAGTAATGGAATTAGACACTTACACTGTTGGGATATCATGTAGTAATGGAATTAGACACTAACACTGTTGGGATGTCATGTAGTAATGGAATTAGACACTTACACTGTTGGGATATCATGTAGTAATGGAATTAGGCACTAACACTGTTTGGATGTCATGTAGTAATGGAATTAGACACTGACACTGTTGAGATGTCATGTAGTAATGGAATTAGACACTGACACTGTTGGGATGTCATGTAGTAATGGAATTAGACACTTACACTGTTGGGATATCATGTAGTAATGGAATTAGACACTAACACTGTTGGGATGTCATGTAGTAATGGAATTAGACACTAACACTGTTGGGATGTCATGTAGTAAAGGAATTAGACACTGACACTGTTGGGATGTCATGTAGTAATGGAACTAGACACTGACACTGTTGAGATGTCATGTAGTAATGGAATTAGACATTGTTGGGATGTCATGTAGTAATGGAATTAGACATTGTTGGGATGTCATGTAGTAAAGGAATTGGACACT
The DNA here is from genome assembly GCF_004210375.1 of Tachypleus tridentatus. NCBI lineage: Eukaryota > Metazoa > Arthropoda > Merostomata > Xiphosura > Limulidae > Tachypleus > Tachypleus tridentatus. The sequence goes on from NC_134830.1 coordinate 147,290,938, forward strand.
GACACTGTTGGGATGTCATGTAGTATTGGAATTAGTCACTGATACTGTTGGGATGTTATGTAGTATTGGAATTAGGCACTGACACTGTTGGGATGTCATGTAGTAATGGAACTAGAAACTGACACTGTTGAGATGTCATGTAGTAATGGAATTAGACATTGCTGGGATGTCATGTAGTAAAGGAATTAGACACTGACACTGTTGGGATGTCATGTAGTAATGGAATTAGACATTTACACTGTTGGGATGTCATGTAGTAATGGAATTAGACACTGACACTGTTGGGATGTCATGTAGTAATGGAATTAGACACTTACACTGTTGAGATGTCATGTAGTAAAGGAATTAGACATTGTTGGGATGTCATGTAGTAAAGGAATTAGACACTGACACTGTTGAGATGTCATGTAGTAATGGAATTAGACATTGTTGGGATGTCATGTAGTAAAGGAATTGGACACTGACACTGTTGGGATGTCATGTAGTAATGGAATTAGACACTGACACTGTTGGGATGTCATGTAGTATTGGAATTAGTCACTGACACTGTTGGGATGTCATGCAGTATTGGAATTAGGCACTGACACTGTTGGGATGTCATGTAGTATTGGAATTAGGCACTGACACTGTTGAGATGTCATGTAGTATTGGAATTAGACACTGACACTGTTGGAATGTCATGTAGTATTGGAATTAGACACTGACACTGTTGGGATGTCATGTAGTAATGGAATAAGACACTAATTTAAATGAAATTTGGCAAAATTACCTTAAAAGACATAATATTATAATTTTTGCTAAAACTAACTTATTTAATGAAAACAATTCTACTAGGTTATATTATGACAATGTAATATCAAGTTAAATGGTAAGACACATTTAAGTCCAGTTTCTATTAACATAACGTTTTAGGACAACGTAGGACCTATTGATCTATCTCGGCTGTTCCATCCTTTAAACTAAAATTACAGTAATTAAAAACAAAACTTAATAAAACCAGCCATTATCACGCTTTTTCTTGAACCCGCTTACCCTTGCAGTCTGTACAACATCAGAAGGTTACTCATTCCAAAGGTCAACCACCCTATTGGAGAAATGAAACTCTTTTAGCTGAAGGTGACTCCTACACTGTCAAAATCTTTATTTATGTCCCTTAGTCCTAATATTCTTGTGGTCAAGTATGAAAATAGATGAATCATCAGTACTATTAATTCCCTTTACAATAGTTTCTCATTGACCCAGTGGTATGAGCAAAAATAGCCCATTGTGCAGCCTTGTGCTTAACTTCAAACAAACAAACCATTTACAATCTTAAGCACCTCAGTCAGATTTCTCACCCCCCCCAACTCTTCTTTTTTCAAGAGAAAAAAATTTGAGAGGTTTCATCCTCTCCTCATCCTAGGCGCCATTTTAGTAAACTTTTCTTTGAACCCTTTCCAACAGTTCAGGTTAGAAAAGACATAGAAGTGTGTTCTTTTACTCTGAAGCTACGCATGTATATGAAACTTTACATATATTATTGGACAGTTAAGTTTGAAGCATATATTGGTATATGTGGAAAACTTCCTTCCCATTATCGAGTACCGGACGTAATCTAGTGGCTAATGTAACAGGATATGTGAGAGATGATACAAAACTTGAAATAACTAAGTGTCGCTGAAACACGCCATTCACTTTCGGCGTTATAAAAGTAGCAGTCAGTCTTAATATGTTTTTAAGAGTGGCCGTGTAGGCGGTAAGCGTTGCTGGCTGGTTAACTTACCTATGATCAGTATTTCCAAATAACGGACGACTGTGTGTGAACCTTGGAGTCTCTGGTTTGTTCTTTTAACTGCGAATCTCATAAGATGCCGTTTAGGATGAAAACAATAAAGAAATAAATTTTATGACTTGTATGAAATTAACGCATTTGAAACAGAAGTTTCGCGTTTTCGTATCTAATATTTAGAACCAGCTCAATGTTGTTGTTCTTAAGTTTCGTGAATTTATTTTTGTCTGTGCTCTAAAGATAACATGGTAAGAAGAAACGTGGGTTTTTTTCTAAAGATTAACAAAAGTAGGTTAAACAACTTAGACATTCGCTCATTCAAATATTTATATTTGTAAGAAGCAATTTGCTATCAAAAATTGTAACACTTAGTAGTGCTGACGCCATAGTTCGGGTAAAATAAGTTGTTGTGCTGTTGTAGTCCTTCAATATTCCAGCTGCCCATATCCTCAGTAATGATTGACAGTCCAAATAACCAAAAGGTAGCATTGCAAAGTAGCCTATTGATCCAATAGCGTCGATGGTTTAAGAATGTCATCCTCCTATAAGAACTGGTAGCGCACATCCGCACATTGAATTGATAATGTTTCACATGAAAAAAAGATCATTCCTAACACATGGACTGAAAAACTTACAGGGGAAAATGGGTGTGGCTATAGTTTATACTTTGCGTTATTCAGCTAACGAAAAGATGGGCAATGGGCTATCTGCATCTTTGTCCATCATTGGAATCGAACCTTAGATTTTGACATATAAAGGCAGCAAGCTTACCGTTGACTCACAGAGGGGGACTGTAGTTGTACAATCACATAAGACAATATACTTTTTTTTTATACTAGTCCCTAGCTAACTTATATCAATTGTGCTGATCGATAATGTGCTGCCACTTACAGGAACTCTTAGCATAGATTATATATGTTTGCAAGAGCTAGTATTCGAACCTGGGTAATAACATTATTGTTAATACTTAAATTACATGTATTGGTCTTTCGCATATTTTTTTTTTCGTAAAGGTAGGATTATAAAACAATGTCAACACCTTTCCTTAGTTGACAAAATTTCTAATTTCCTTCTAGAATTTTCAAGAACGAAATGACATTAAAATAGTGTGGATATCATGATCATTATTTAGTTTCACAACTTCTTATCTTGAATGTCATAAGATTGGTAATTATTCTGTTAAATGCAAACAGTCGAAGTTTTGGTCAAAATCAAAGTGCGACATAATTTAGAACTTTATGTATAAAGTATGTTTCATTAGCCATGTTCACAAGATTGTTTGTAGACTTGAATTGATCCCCGCTAATAAATTTCCCTTAGGAAATAACTTTCAATTACACACGTTCTAAGCTATTACTTTAGCACAGTGTAGAGATGCTTAACTTCTCTGAGCAGCAGCTTCCAATGTTCTCTATTTGTCTAAATTTCAGCAATTAATACTCAGAGAAACGATAAAAGTTCACGTTCCTGTCAGCGCCAAGACGTGTTTGAAGTTAATAACAACATAGTGGTTTCGAAACAGTATCGTTTCGGAGCTCAGGGTAAGAAAATATATAACAGGTTTTGTTAAAGCGATAATTTTTTTTTTCTTTGTATTATCGTATACCAAATGTTATGTCCGGGATCTATACATTTTCAAGTTGTGGAAAATGTCATAGAGTCGTTTTTTCAGACGCACGAACAGCGAAACGGACAGACTGACTAACATGAAAACAAAGGAAAAGAAGTCGATAGAGGAACAAAAAATAAACAGACGGAAATTACTTGAGGTAGAAAGCAGATAAACAGACAGGTAAATAAGAAATAAAGGGACGAATAAAGAGATAGACTTACTATATTTACAACTACACAAACATACAGACAGGTTGCTATCGGTGATAGAGAGACAAATAAACAAAAATTAATATCATATGTTAGAATAGATAACAACAATTTATGAGCATAAATAAAAGTTTGATTGTTAGTAGAATATATTATATAATATATTATATTCACCGCTGTGTAAAATTATTGGTAAAAAATTATATTTTTTTAATCTTTCATTTTATGACGTTAATCACATTTTAACACTTTTTAACACTTATTAATTCTAGCTCTGAGAATATTGGTTGACTTTCCGAACTAAGTCGTTTCGCCGATAATTTCTAACAAAAGTCGAGATTATCACTGGACTTTCAAGCAAAAGTTTTGGAACAAGAGAGTATTTTGTCATTTTTTTCCATTTTATGGGACCATTTCTAATACGTCATTACAGAATGTAAATATTAACACTATGGTAATGCTTCACTGACCCCCATCGGTAAGTCTACGGATTTACAACGCTAAAATCAGGGGTTCGATTCCCTTCGGTGGGCTCAGCCTGATGTGGCTTTGCTATAAAAAAAAAACACACTCACTGACCCTTGTTGACAAGTGAACGAACCAGGGTGAGAATATTTATTATTATTTATAATTACTATACACTTGTGTCAAGTACATGTCATAAGGGCTCTGCTTGAACGAATATACTCATCATATTTAGGGTCTGAAATAACTGTCATGGTACCACATGCAGTGTCTTAACTATATAGTTTTGTTGTCATGCCACGGCCCAATAAGCGTACAGTTTACATTAAAAGTTTTAGTTACGTGATGCTGGTTGGACTATCCAACAAATTGCTTCAGACTTGAAATGCTCCCCAAACACTGTCAAGTACACCCTCGATCATGAGACCCAGACAAGTAAATTCGAAAATAGAAAATAAAGAGGTATAACACCTAAACTTAATAATATTGATGTTAAGTATCTTTGTTCAGGACAGAAGGAAGACTGCCACTGATCTCAAGCATGAAATAAACAACCATTTACCAAGTGACATAAAAGTGTCCAGATCTACAGTATAAAGAATACTTGAAGAGAATGGAACATTTGGTTGTGAGCAGTTAAATTAAAATATTTATTTTGATATCCAAATATCGTCAAGAGACTGAAATTTGATAAAAATTACAAAACCCGGACTGTTAAGTATTGGAAAAGGATGTTACCAACGGTTAAGTTGAAGTCCGAAATAGTTGGTTCAAAGTGTAGGTTGTACATCCGACAGAAGAAAGGTGAAATACTTACTTCAATGCATAGCACCTAACATGAAGCAGGAGGGAGGCAGCATGATGGCTTCGGGGTGTTTTTTCCAAAGGCGACAGGAGGTATGTACAAAATAAATGAAATAATGGGCCTTCGCAAGTACCATCAGATACTGTTCCGTCATGGTTTGCTTATTACTGGTAACATATTATAATATTAAGAAGATAATGACCCCAACCAGGTATCCAACCTATACAGAAGATATTTAATTAAAAACGAAGCTGCTGGGGCCATTCAAATGATGCCATGGTCCCTACAGAACACCAATCGCAGATCTGGGATTTGATAGATTAAAAACTTAACAAATTCAAACTTACTTCCATAAAAACTTTATTGGAACGTATTAGAAACATTTGAAGTCAAATTCTAAAGGACACTTTGATTAAATATGTTACAAAAATGCCTGAAAGATTGTTCGCAGTTATTAAAGTAAAAGGGGAACACATAATATCAACTGTTCACTGAACTCAAGCACTTCCACTGAGTTTCTGTTGTTCTAAACATGAAGATCAATAACATTTTCATGTTTTATCTGTGATTTACTTTCCATATTTCTTTGAAAGGGGTTTAAAATTTATTTTGTCTCAATAGTTTTTGCATGGGACTGTATCTCTCCATGGACCCAATGAACCAATATATTAAATCTGGTGAATGTCTATCTACAGGGAACAAAGTAACAGTAACACAAGGAGAAACTACCATAAAAACATGCAACACGTAAAACTGAACATGTATATGTGCATGGACCTTATAAGACTCTTTACCATAATTGTTGAAATTGCCTAATAGGTTTTGTACGGGACTGTATTTCTTCATAGACCCAATGAACCGATAAACTAAATTTGGTGAATTCTGATTGTTTCCTTAGTCCTAACACATTTTACGGTACCATTTGTTTCTTTCAATCAGTGTTCTATAGGATGTCTGTTCTAAAATAAGCTGCACAAATCCTCGTGAAAGATTTAGATTTAAGTTTTGTAGAAGCGCATTATTTATCTTATGATAAGACTCCTTCAGTGGCTTAGCGACAAGCCTGCAGGATTATGCCGCTAGAAATGGAATTCAAACATCCGTGGTAGGCAAAGCACACATAGCTAGTTTTTGTACCATTGTGCTTCGTAACCACTAACTATTTAACTTATCACAAAGTTATTATTTTGATTTCTCTGGGTAGTTTCAGAGCTTTGATTTTTGAGCCTCACAATGTTCATACTACCAAAACACGTTTAATCTTGTTTGCAAATGAATACTTTGAAATGATTTGTTTTACCCATAAATTTCCGTTACCTCTCATTAGTTAACAAATGAAATATAAATGTTGCCACCAGGTTAATCACACAGTTTTAAAGAACGATATGAAATGACATTAAGTGATACGTGACGCCATAGGCTTCATCTTTAGCATGTATGTTTGATTCTCAGTGAATTTTCGACCATTTGATAGTCCAACGTCACCGTTAGCTGATGTATGGCCATAGGTCTACGTGAGAGCCTTATTAAGGGTTTGATTTGTTTAGAATTTCCCACAAAGCTGTTTCAAATTTAGCAGTGATAGACTAGATCGAAGTCAGCCAGACAACATCACCACTGTAAAACTCTTGGGCTACTCTTTAACCAACTAATAATGGGATTAATTGACACTTTATGATGCCCCTCACGACTTCCTGTTCAAGAAAAAGTGTTATTATAGAGAGATTGTTAAAGGATACAAAACAAAATAGCACAATACTTCAACAATAAAAACTAGTGTTCCTCAGTGAACTGGAAATCTCGTAAAGAGCTTTGGCATTTAGGAGAGCAATGGGGTGCGAAAACACAACTCTGACTACTCCGTAACACAACCTTCATCCGAAAAATTAAGACTTTGATTACGAAGAAAAGCCTTTCAATGCGAAAAAATCGTTGCGGTATAGTTGAACGTGCAGTCATAGCCAAAATGTTTGGCTATTTTGTAACAAATAAGGTCATTGCTATTAAGTTGGAATACAAATACACTTAGCGTTATCAAACTGGGAAATCCATGTTATATTAAACATCTACACATGTTGTTTGTGTAATGAAAGATTTCATAGAGCAGCAAAAATTTTATCAACGCCTGTAAAAAAAATGTGTAATTCAGCCTTTCACGTATCGAAGCAAAACCTTACATACTGTGTATATAATGATAAAATATAATATCAAATTATTATAAATAACGTCTGTAACCTTACATCAGTTCGTATTATACATTCAGTATTTGGTTTGTTCTTCTCGTATTCTAATAACCTCTGCAAGGCCACGTGGCATGCTGTCAATAAGGTTATTGATGTAATCTACCTTGATTTCGTGTCAATTTTCTACTAGAAGGTGTTGCAACTCAGCTGCATTAGCTGCTTTAACGTCAGGGTGGCAATTTCTAGCTTGGTTTTGCCCAACAGTTCTCAATGGGACAACAATGTGGAAACTTTGCTGGCCATGGCAATTTTTTAATGTTCTCCTAGTCGGGATATTTCTTTAAAATACATGCACTGTTGGTTGTGGAATTGTTATCATGGAACACGAAGTTATTGCCAAACCCTATCCTAGCATGTAGCAGAAATATCGTCTACATATAATACCTCAAGGCGCCACTGACGTTTCCCTGAAGGATACGAAGAGCAATTTTTTCCACCATGATAAATAGCTGCCTAAACATTTAGTGCACCATCTCCTGCGTGTTCTCATGTAGAAAGACAATTTTTCCTCCATGCAAACGAAGAACACAAATCCTATCATCAGTTTTAACAAGCTTGAAACAGGAATCATCTGAAAAAATGACACGTTACCAGTTTCCTAACTTTAGGTTGGCATCCTGTCTTGAACAAGTAACATTGCGACAATGGTGAATTCTGGTTAATATCAATGAAAATGTGGTAATTTCTTCCAGTACTTATGGGAATGCCATATTGTTTTCTAGAAATATATCTTGTTTGATACGAATTACGGACAGTCCAATAATTTGATGCCCGATAACACTTATTGCACGTGACGAGGCATAATTGTACACCAAGTACAAAGAAATTGCGTGAACAAAACGTGATCTGTTTCTAAAGATATTATACCAAAAGTACACCCATTTATACAAAACCGGTGTGTATATATGTCTTTTGACAAACTGATTATCAAAACAACTTAAACAGATCAGAATCGAAACAAATACTCAATTAGCGATGTTGAGAAAACTCACTTGTAGAGAAAAATAACATCTAACACTGCCCTCTACATTCCGACACTCAGTTACACAACCCCTTTCAAATATGTGGTTAGCTTTAGACATCTAACACTGCCCTCTACATTCCGACACTCAGTTACACAACCCCTTTTAAATATGTGGTCAGCTTTAAACATCTAACACTGCCCTCTACATTCCGACACTCAGTTACACAACCCCTTTCAAATATGTGGTTAGCTTTAAACATCTAACACTGCCCTCTACATTCCGACACTCAGTTACACAACCCATTTTAAATATGTGGTCAGCTTCCGGTCAGTTACCTCTTTTTTTTCTTTGTGAATCTGACGATGACCGAAGAAGGTCGAAACGTTGTTTGTTCCTCTACGTAAAATATTTTCTCAACCGTTAGAACAAATACTTGTTTTCCGATTATATACTGTCCACTCTGTTATTACTCGGGCACTCACTCAATACCTACTCCACTTATGTAACATTAATACTTAACAGTATGCAAACATTTGGGCCAAGATGGTATTCTGTGATGCTATTAACGACATACTAAACACGGATTTTAGAGCTTCTAGTTGCATCTCAGAATCAAAGGTTGTTCTCACGAGAAATATGAACAAGAAAACTTTATCCAGAACAATCCACATGCCTCCATTATCTCGCTCCAGTGAATTTCTGTGCATTTTGTCTGTTTAAAAGATTCCTGATCTTCGCGACGATCTGTGAAAATGTTTGTGTACTAGCTTTCGGGGCCCGGCATGGCCAAGCGTGTAAAGGCGTGCGACTCGTAATCCGAAGGTCACGGGTTCGAATCCCCGTCGCATCAAACATGCTCGCCCTCACAGCCGTGAGAGCGTTATAATGTGACGGTCAATCCCACTATTCGTTGGTAAAAGAGTAGCCCAAGAGTTGGCGGTGGGTGATGATGACTAGCTGCCTTCCCTCTAGTCTTACACTGCTAAATTAGGGACGGCTAGCACAGATAGCCCTCGAGTAGCTTTGTGCGAAATTTCAAAACAAACAAACAAACTAGCTTTCGGGCGAAACTACCTCAAGAGTAACTGTGCACAGCCGTTCCTAATTTTGAGCTAATGGACCAGAGGGAAGGTAGGTAGCTAGTCGACAACGCTCATCACCAATTCTTGGGCTACTCTTTTCTGACCTAATAATTTGACCATCGTTATTAACACAACTCTCACGGACTCTCGGGTTCACAGTTCAAGCACGCTAACCATTAAGACACCTCCGAACCTTTTTCAAGATGGTGTGGTCTAACATCAACTTTACCTTCCTTCGAGGAAGCTTTTTCAATAGAAACTCTGCTGTTGGACAAATGTACCTATAGTAATGGTCATTGGATTACAAAGTAGTGACAACAGAAAAACAAACAAGCTTCAAAGGGCACAGCAAAACCTGAAATAAGGTCTTTTTTATAAAGTGAGTTAAGGAAAACGATTAAACAGGTAAATAAATACATAAAAAACTTACACATATCTACATAATTATGCAGATGGATGGTCTTACTTAACCAGTTTTACCTCTGATCCATTTATTCTATAAATATTTATATGTGAGAGTGTATAGCGCTGTCACTGACAATCGAGTGTACATCTGATTGTAATCTTACGAGACGTTCACTTAAGCTCAAGTTATTTATTGAATATTACAATACCTAATACAATTTGGTTAGAATGTTTGACTACGTAATCAATCTGGGGACGAGCTCGTGCTGGAATAAGGAACTAATGGCTCAAATTAGTGACCTTCAGAATTACACAAAGTTATCTTTAAGATTCGATCTCAACAAGGTTAAAATTAAACACTTAAGTTACTTTGTCAAACGTAACAGCCACAGCTAACCTGTAAATTATTTTTACTGTGTGATAACCCATTTTCTCCAACTCAGTGATCCAGGATATTATTTCTAAATATTGATTACTGTTATTCTGCACCAGTATTTCTAACATATTATGGACTCTGTCAAGAAATAAGTCACCCTCATCTTCTCTCCAGATTGTTGAAGTCTGGAAGCATCATTGGTTTAATCTTCCATAGTTTACTTATAATACTTCACATTCGATTTCCTTTTTCTTTCGCCCCCAAGTGGCACAGTGACATATCTTCATACTTACAATACGAGAAACCAGGTTTTGATATTCGTGGTGGACAATGTCTATATGTGTGTGTGTGTGTGTGTGTATGTTTTCTTATAGCGAAGCCACAGCAGGCTATCTGCTGTGTCCACCAAGAAGTTTGTTTGTTTGTTTTGAATTTCGCGCAAAGCTACTCGAGGGCTATCTGCGCTAGCCGTCCTTAATTAGCAGTGTAAGACTAGTGGGAAGGCAAGCTAGTTATCACCACCCACCGCCAATTCTTGGGCAACTTTTTTATCAACGAATAGTGTGATTGACTATTATGTTAACAGATCAAATCTAATCTAAGGGTTAGCATGTTTGGTTGGGCGCGGATTCGAACTCGCACTTCTGATATTGTGAGTCAAGTGCTTAACAATCTGGTCATGCTGGGCTGGTTGTTACAGATAGTCCTTGTTTAGTTTTGGTCAAATTACAAATCAAACTTTTTTTTTTTTTTGTCCTCAAAGCATTATTACCCTTTACTTCAGTGTAGGACCACTTAGCTTATCTGTATGTCATATTAAACATTACGATTTCAAATAGCCTGAAACTGAGTTAAACTGTAATTTAAATTTAGATTAATTAAATATCGCTATGTATCAAATTTGTGATATTTGTCAACAGCATTGATGCAAAATACAAATATATTTTACTATACAAACAACATTACAATTGTTTATAATGGTTGCTACAAAGAATTTATGAATAATAATTCATATGCAAAAGTTGATCAAACTTACAAATATTGTTGAGTTTTTTATCCAATTTGGAACTTCCTTGATATCTTATTGACAACAAGCGAATTAATTTTGAGTTGATATAGGTACAATGCATTTAACAGAGATCTAGCTCGCTCTTCGCTGATGACACGTGAGTTTTCCACAGCTGAAATTACATAATGTCTTGGTAGAAATGCTAACGTTCGAAATTAAATGGTTTGTAATGTTCGAAATGCTGGACAAATATCTGTAGTTTATCGATTAATAAGCGTTTATCACAGTTATGGCTCTCACGGTTTATGGTATATCAATTGTAGCAAACCAACAATATATTATGTATTCTGTCTCTTCGCGCGTTGCGTTGGTTATTTTTTATAAAAGTTAGGCGAGGTTCTAGAAATTTCAGCTGAGGCTACAATACTGGCTTTTACATACATTTATGCATTGTTGATTCTTACTCTCGAGAATCGTCTAAACGTTTAGTAAATTGGCGGGAATTTCGCAATACAGATTTAACAGTATAAGGTATATGAATTTCTATATATATATATATTAGTTTATTGTAAACTAAAACACACCGAGACAAAATTAAATTTAAAAATAATAAAAAACGTTGCACTCATTAAAAAGATCCCAGGGTACTAGTTATAATGTGGGATATAAATTGTATCCGACCACCGCTCATTTATTACAATACTTAATACAATTTGGTTAGAATGGTTGAAGACGAAATCATTCTGGACAATGTATATGTGTGTGTGTGTGTTTTATAGTGAAGCCACAACAGGCTATCTATGTGTCCACCAAGAGGAATCGAGCCCCTGATTTTAGCGAGGGGCTGGTGGACAGAGAACAGATAGTCAAGTGACTATTATGCTCTAAAGAAGCCTTTATATGCAGCAAGGTGTACATCCGCATAAAATAGTGCCAAGTTGTTAAATGACCTTATTCATGATTAAAAGCTGGATTTTGTTTACTTAACTTTATCAGTATTAATTTTCCCTAAAATATATATATACACATATATATAATAGTACATCCGTTGTAGTCAAGATGCTTGGTTCTTTATAAGCTTTTATTGGTCGACACATCTCATCCGTTCAACTGCATTAAGAAGCCAAACAACATAAATTATTCGTTAGATTCGCTCTATGTAATCAACAGGTTATAGGCCACCAAAGGTCAGTTACAAAATGAATTTGAAAATACTGTTATTTTTTTCCACAGAGCGAAAGGTTATCTCAGGCAAAGATAACAATAAGTTCGTGTGGACTACCCATACTATTATACAGGGTGTCCGAGAAGTCCGGAACCATAGAATGTGTTTTACCAGCTGTTCTTGTAGATGGAACAAAGTTTGAAGACGGTACCTCCATTCTCCTTGAAACTATGCCAGCATATTTGTGTCAACTGTCTAATAACCGGAGCGAATTCCTTGTTACAGATGTTCAGTGCACGTGACTTTCTCTTTGTCCACATGTGTTTTAACCAATCACCAGGAAAAGAAGTTCATATGAATCAAGTTCGGAAATCTTAGGTTCTTTTCCAAGTTCGGAAATCTTAGGTTCTTTTCCAAGTTCGGAAATCTTAGGTTCTTTTCCTGGAAACCACGTTTGCCAACTATTTCACTCGGGAAGGTGTCATTTGCGTATCTTAAGAAAAGGGCCCAGCATGGCCAGGTGGGTTAAGGCGTTCGACTCGTAATCTGAGGATCGCGGGTTCGAATCCCTGTCGCACCAAACATGCTCGCCCTTTCAGCTGTGGGGGCGTTATAATGTCACGGTGAATCCCACTATTTGTTGGTAAAAGAGTTGGCGGTTGGTAGTGATGACTAGCTGCCTACCCTCTAGCCTTACACTGCTAAATTAGGGACGGCTAGTGCAGCTAGCCTTCGTGTAGCTTTGCGCGAAATTCAAAAACAAATAAACCTCCCAAAAAAAAACAGCAAAACAAAAAACGAACAACAAACACGGATTTGTTTAACGTAATAATAATATGGATTCAGACATTTATCAAGTTCTTAGAGTGAAAAGAAACGGATATTGATCTGATTGTTGATTTTAAATAGTTAACGAATTATAAGTCATTGTTTGGCATTACACAAAATTGCATTCTAAAATAAGTTCAACTCCTTATGTGGGTTGATTCTTTAACTTAAGTCTCATCTTAAAGAAAAAATTATAAGGCCATTTAAGGTCAAAGTAGGTATTCATTCGTAGTGAAGAAAAGTGCTAGTTCGGGACAGGTGTGGGCATAAGGTTTCATTGTTTTTGTTTATCGAATTTCGCACACAATTACTTAAGTTAAGGGTTGTCTGCGCTAACCGTCTGTTGTTTTGAAGCGATAAATGAGGGGGAATGCACCTGATGAAACCACTTGCCGCAATCTTATTGGATACTCGAGGCGAATATCGGAATTTGATCATTACTCTTATAACGAACCTAAAGCCTCAAAGTACGAAGCACTACTTTTTTGTTTATCAATTTTTGGCGTTAGTTGGCTAACTTTTCATCAACTAAGGTTTTTGGTGTCTGCTTTTATACCATCTGCAGTCACCATGTGACCAAATAATCTACTTCCTACTTTAAACGTCTGCATTTAGAAAGTTATAACTTCAAGTTTTCCACTTTAAGTGGGACCACGTTAGCTAAAATATACAAGGAAAAAAAAACAAGAACAGGTTGTTGGAACCACATTGACTCAAAACTAGAAAGAAGAAAACAAAAACAAGTTGTCGGTCCACATTGACTCAAAACTAAAAGTAAGAAAACAAAAACAAGTTGTCGGTCCACATTGACTTAAAACTAAAAGTAAGAAAACAAAAACAAGTTGTCGGTCTACATTGACTTAAAACCAGTATGTTGAAAACAAAAACAAGTTGTCGGTCCACATTGACTTAAAATCAGTATGTTGAAAACCAAAACAAGTTGTCGGTCCACATTGACTCAAAACTAAAAGTAAGAAAACAAAAACAAGTTGTCGGTCCACATTGACTTAAAACCAGTATGTTGAAAACCAAAACAAGTTGTTGGAACCATATTGACTCAAAACTAAAAGTAAGAAAACAAAAACAAGTTGTCGGTCCACACTGACTCAAAACTAAAAGTAAGAAAACAAAAACAAGTTGTTGGAACCACATTGACTTAAAACCAGTATGTTGAAAACCAAAACAAGTTGTTGGAACCATATTGACTCAAAACTAAAAGTAAGAAAACCAAAACAAGTTGTCGGTCCATATTGACTCAAAACTAAAAGTAAGAAAACCAAAACAAGTTGTCGGTCCATATTGACTCAAAACTAAAAGTAAGAAAACAAAAACAAGTTGTTGGAACCACATTGACTTAAAACCAGTATGTTGAAAACAAAAACAAGTTGTTGGAACCATATTGACTCAAAACTAAAAGTAAGAAAACCAAAACAAGTTGTCGGTCCATATTGACTCAAAACTAAAAGTAAGAAAACAAAAACAAGTTGTCGGTCCACATTGACTTAAAACCAGTATGTTGAAAACAAAAACAGGTTGTCGGAACCACGTTGGTTAATTAATCAAATGCATATCGTAATACAATAATTATGGCTTAGCTCTTGGACAGTCAATGAACTTTCATAAGTATCACACACATTTACGATACTACGTCTCGTTCAATAACTTATATGCACCTGAAACGTATGTACGAGGGCTTTAAAAAAATACGCGGACTGACGTCATAAAACAAAATGTACTTTATTTAGAAGTTACAGGTCTAGGACCCCTTCAAAGTACTCTCCTCCCCGACGCACACACTTATCCCAACTGTGTTTCCACTTGTTGAAACAGTCCTGGTACGCTTCTTTTGTAATGTCCTCCAGCTCCTTCGTCGCATTTGCTTTAATCTCGGGAATCGTCTCAATTCTTCTTCCTTTTAAGGGTCTTTTGAGTTTGGGGAACAAGAAAAGTCGCAAGGAGCAAGGTCAGGTGAGTAAAGGGAGTGGGAAAGAACAGTGATCGAGTGTTTGGCCAAAAACTCACGAGTTCTGAGGCACAAATTTCGCAGCAACTCGGTGCATCTTCAATTTTTCGGTAAAAATCTCGTAACAAGATCCAACTGATATCCAACACTCTTCAGCAAGCTCCCTGACAGTCAGACGTCGATTTGCCTGCACCAGGGTGTTGATTTTGTCGACGTGTGGGTCGTCAGTGGACGTGAAAGGACGTCCAGGACGCTCATCATCTTCAATGGACTGTCGACCATCCTTAAAACGTTCATGCCACTTGAAACATGCCGTACGCTTTATAGCAACATCACCGTAAGCCGTGTTAAGCATAGCAAAAGTTTCAGTCGCAGATTTTCCAAGTTTAACACAAAATTTCACAGCAAGTCGTTGCTCCTTCAGGTCATTCATTCTGAAATCCGCCAAACGAAAAAATCGCACTTCACTTAAAACCGCATAGCTAATACACAAATAAAGATATCTGCAATCGGGAAATGGCATCGTAATCAGCTGATCTGTGCGAACCTAGCGACACTAAGCGGATTTCCCTGGAACCTACTGGAGCCGCGCAATTCAAACAGTCCGTGTATTTTTGAACAGACCTCGTATCTACCGATTTAGTCAATGTTTTCACTTAAATTCTTTTACCTTCAGTAACAGACTTCGCTCAAACATTTCTGTAATTCATTAAATTAAACATTAAACTTTAATCTTTCCCATGTGTAAATCTGCCTACCACATCATGCGCAAAGATTCGCAAAGTTTCACAGCGGGCCATTCAAAATGTTTCCATCATATGACGTCAATTGCACTTGAAGTGTTAAGAGGCAAGGTCTCATGTTGAAATGTTCTGTTGCATAAAACCATCTGAAGGACCTGTGTGCAACTCATATACCCATTCAGTATTCTCTACTTTTATTTTATCTGTGTCCTACTTGTTTTATTTACTGCTTCACCTCTAACTACTGGTTCTGTGTTTATTTTAACATTCTTGTTACTAGAACTAGTGGTTTTACCTTCACTGTCACTAGCCCTGATTTCACTACAACCTACTACCAATAAGACTTTTTCTCTGTCATGTATCACCAGCGAGAGTATGAGTGCTTTTCCTTTGATTTCTGATGTAAACACGTAGTCTTAATGCAAGCATCTACCAATACGACCGCGTTAGCTGTGACTGATCACGGAACTCTACACTAGCACATTAGTTTGAAGGCGTGTTTCTTTCAGAACTTAAGATCACCGTATCTAGACTTAGCTTATTTCTGGTAATAAATATGTGTCATAATTTTTTTAGGAAGCTTTGACGTAAAATATCGTCTCTCACTGAGTCTATTTGTTTACAGATGTAAAATGATTGTTGAAGCTGTAAATCTCCAAATTGTACGTGAACACAATACCATCCTAATGCTTTGACTTCGTGCCGTGTAATAAAAGCTAATGTACTTTTCGAAACTTTTCTTCATGCATTATTTAATAACGTTGGGTTTTCCTTCGTTGGGTCTACACTTAGTAGAGAAGATATATCACTTGTATCAAGTAATAACCTACATTCTATACCTTCTCTCTTTGGAATAAGTGTGTACTTCAAAAATTTTTCTCTTTCTTTACTACCAGTTATTATCAGTGCGAGTAGGACTTACTTATTGTTGTTTTCGTTACTTGTGCTACAACTTGTTTAGGCACTGGCATTTCAAACATGTTTATGACATGTTCAGCCCCCTGTGTTTTGTTAAATTTCTCTCTTTCAAGACTCCTACTTTCACAAGGCATGTTACGACCACCAGCGTCTCTCAATCAAAACGTTCTATTTGTCTATCGTTTCTTGTGCCTGCTCTGTCCTTCAGTAATCTATAGCAACGCGTTCTTGAAAACCGCATTGAAAACATTTGACGTTTTCTGTTACATTACCCACGTGTTTATACTTGGTCAGTTGTGATAAATGTTTCTCTTAGCCTCAGAATGTAAGTGGAAATGCTTGGGTTTGTGTACTTGTTTTTTTTGTCATCTTTTTTCTTTGTTTATGAGTTTCGCGCAAAGCTACACGAGGGCTATCTGTGCTAGCCGTCCCTAATTCAGCAGTGTAAGACTAGAGGGAAAGCAGCTAGTCATCACCATCCACCACCAACTCTTGGGCTACTCTCTTACCAATGAATAGTTGGATTGACTGTAACATTATAACGCTCCCACGGCAGAAAAGGCGAATATGTTTGGTGTAACAGGGAGGATTCCAACCTGCGACACTCAGATTACAAGTGGAGTGCACTAACCACCTGGCCAGGCCGGGTCCTTTCTCTTGGAACAACTTCTTTTATAAATCTAGTAATGTCGTTTGGAAGTGATAACCTTAATTGAATTCAACATAATAAATTGATAAATTAAATCTTTAATATTTTCGCATCATTAGTTTCTTTAGATATACGTCGCGAATTCAAACCTCCGTTATCAAACATGCTCGTCCTTCCACTTGCTATAATGTCAATCCCACTATTTATTGGTAAAAGAATAGCTCATGTGTTGGCGGTGGGTGGTGATGACTAGCTGTCTTCCCTTTAGTCTACCACTGCTAAATTAGGAAAGACTAGCACAGACGACTTTCAAGGAGCTTTGCGCGAAATTCAAATAATGGATGTTCATCAAATCGTCTTAACCTGTTACCTAATTCTTGTAAGTTTTGCCCAAAATTTACGGATGAACGAATTTCTTTCTCGGATTAGCACTCATGGTTCTTTCACAACAGAATTAGACGTGTTTTTTTCTTTTGGTGTGTCCCTTCGTTATTAAATCCCATGAACGTAAAATTGACCTAAACCCGTTATTAGCCCTCCATGTGTTTCTTGATCTCGGTTTGTCAGATTTTGGTTTTGTACATCTGTCCAGCCCGAATCCGTTGCTTCGTCTATCACGCCTAAAATAAACAAACAAAAATAAAGACTTTAGGTGCCATTGTTTAACTTACTGTAGATCATTAAAATTGCGTTTGTTTTTATGGTTACTGATGGGTCATCTTATGCAGCGGTGATGACACTTAGTGAGGGTCCTGCTTATTTCGGTGGGGGTACCTTGACCAAATGAATAGGGTAAGTCATACAATTTGCCTATTCCTTCCGGATCAAAGGATTCTTTGCCTAAGAGAAAGATAAACAATAATCAAAAATTGGATGTTTCCAATACAAATACGTGTTTGTAACAGCTGGTCATTTCATGTTATTTCTTTTATTTTGTGTTCTACAATTGGAATGTTGTTTACATTTAAGTAGAAAAATTTTTAGATTCAATTAGAACGTTGTTTAAATTTAAGTAAAACATTATTTAGATTCATTTAGAATATTGTTTACATTAAATTAGAATATTGTTTAGATCCATGTAGACTTTCTTTAAAATTTGTACTGAATATTTCCACGTTACTATAATAAATATAATCTCTTCTTTTCTTACGGGGCTGGTATGATATGTTGGTAAGCGGGTATTCGACTCGCAATCTGAGGGTCGCGGATTGAAAGATGCATTATTGAATACACTCGCTCTTTCAGCCATTAGGGCATTATAATGTGACAGTCAATCGCACTCTTCGTTGGTAAAAGAATATATTATAAGTTGGCGGTGGGTGATGTTGACTAAATGCCTTCCCTCTAGATTATTAGCTGTAAAGTATGGACGGCTAACGCAATAGTTCTCTTGTGGCTTTGCGCGTAATTCATACTAAACCGTTTTCTCACAAATAATTGATGCCTCAACTTGTAATGTAGGACACGCTGAACTAGTTACGAACGTGTTGTTTTATTACTGCTTTGTTTCCGTGCCAACAACTAGATATAATACATGGAGTACAAATTACGTGTCACTAATTTCTGTGAAAATGAAGAAACGAGTGCAACTTTTGAAGAACGTAACATTTCATGACAGCAATATGGACTTTTATATCCTTTCACCATCAGTGCCATAGAAAGCAATTTTTAAGTGGCTAGGCCATTGCCATATTATTAATTCTATGAATCTTGAGTCACTTTAATTGCAAATAGTACGTACACACAACGCAATATGTTGAGTCAAATGTTTGTTTTTGAAACTGGTGCAAAGTTACACGAGGACTATCTGCGGTAGTTATCCCTAATTTAGCAACGTAAGGCTAGAGGGAAGGCAGCCAGTCATCACCACCCACCGCCAAATCTTGGGCTACTCTTTACCAACGAAGAGTTGGTTTGGCCGTCACATTATAACGCCCACACGGCTGAAAGGGCGAACATGTTTGATGTTACAGGTATTCAAACGCACAACTCTTGGATTACGAGTCGAACGCCCTATCCACCTGGTCACGTGAATTAAATGAAACAAGTTCTGATGAATATATTGTGGATATGCATGCAATAAGAAAAAATAGGTCGGGCCATAGCTTTGACTGGCCTGACCACTTCCTACAGCCCTAACTGCTTAACCTTTATATATATACAATAACTTAGTAACTGTGAACAAGTTAGAAACTGCTATTGTTATAATTGTCTTTCCGAGCTATTTACACTTCTAATTTATTTCAATTACTCTCCATTGTTTTAGCCTTAAAAGTCACGGTAACATTTACTGGGAAACTTTCATTACCCAACATTGGAACATTGTTAAATCTTCGCAAGGCAAATGCATCAATCTATTTAATAATTTTAGTTACACTTGTTATAAGACATTAATATTAACCCAACTGCATTTTTAAACGCTACATTATTTACATTTTTCTCAGGAAATTTCAAGAATCAGGAAATTATACAATAACAGCATTCTCACCATATTGTATTTGTCACATCGATTGACGACGACGCGTTTTGCTCAATACAGAGATCTTCGATCTGGCAAGGATACGACAAACACAGCAGTTACCGGATGACTCTTTCTACAAATCATTTGATACAAGAATACTATTATTATACACCCTTCTAATCCTTGAAAATCCTTAACGGACGAGACAATGATTGTAATATTTTAAAATGTATGAGACCTTATACTAATAATGCTTTAAGTTAAGTATCGCTGAAACTGTTATTTGCCAGTCTGTAAAAAAATGTGCACACCATCATAATTATTTAATAATATTATTTTCCATTCGTGTCAATTTTTCTCCAAGTTATAGTATCGTAGGTCACTTCTTGCATGACCTAAGGTTAAGATGTTGGCTATATTTCAACCCAGTTGTTCACTCTGTTACCCCATAAGTCTCCCACCACTACTTTAACAGGACTCGTCAGAACTCCATGGCATGGGAAATATTTATGCGAGTGTCACATTTAATACTATATTAGGGTCTTCCAAACCGAGCTAATCTATACGTGAACGTTGCTTGAGGTTGTTGACCTTTTATTCGCCCCCCCCTTCTAAAAAGTATGGCATAACTGTACTTTGGACGATAATTAACATAACTGTACTTTGGACCATAATTAACAAAACTGTACTTTGGACGATGATTAACATAACTGTACTTTGGACGATAATTAACATAACTGTACTTTGGACGATAATTAACATTACTGTACTTTGGACGATAATTAACATAACTGTACTTTGGACGATAATTAACATAACTGTACTTTGGACGATAATTAAAATAACTGTACTTTGGACGATAATTAACATAACTGTACTTTGGACCATAATTAACAAAACTGTACTTTGGACGATGATTAACATAACTGTACTTTGGACGATAATTAACATAACTGTACTTTGGACGATAATTAACATAACTGTACTTTGGACGATGATTAACATAACTGTACTTTGGACGATAATTAACATAACTGTACTTTGGACGATAATTAACGCAAAACTTTAAACGTCAACGTTGAATTAAAAAATAAACGTAAATCTTTTCATTCTGCTATAAGTTCTTCATCAGGTTTCAGTAAGGTCCGGTTTCACTCTTTGCTTGAAAAAACAATAATTAGTACGTAGTAATTACTCAAGAGCATTCCGTCGTTTCGTTTTATAATATACATTAGGTAAGCACACTTAATTAATTCGATAGCCTTAGAGTAATTACAGGAAATTCCACTTAAATAGTCTAAATTAATGTAAATTTTTTTTCTTCGTTATAGGTCCGAATCTGCGACTTTTAACTAATTAATTAATTCGGTAAAAAGCAGCTTTTCACACATTAGATTTTTTATCCACTTTACTTCGACACTGGATCCTGTGGTTAGAGGGCGCTCCACTCGCAGTCTTGAGAGTGGCGGGTTCGAATCCCCGTTCCACCAAACATGTTTGTCGTTTGGACGTTATAAAATGACGGTCAATCCGCCTATTCGTTAGAAAATGAGTAAACCAAAAATTGGCAATGGGTGGTGATGACTAGTTGCGTTCCCTCTGGTCCTACACTTCTCAATTACGTATTGCGGCGCAAATAGCCCTTGTGTAGCTTCGCACGAAATTCTAACCAAATAAACTTAGACTCTAAGAAACATGCTGTATTTACCTGACCCCCATACTTTTGTTAACTCATTCGTTATTTCTTCGTTTTAGGTAAAGTCCACTGCTTCAGTTTTGATAATGGCCTGACTTCGCTCACGTATCTCTAACTAATCTAATAAGTAGATCTCCTAAGAGGCAAGGTCTCATGTTGAAATGTTCTGTTGCCTACTCAAGGCATAAAATCATCTGAAGGACCTGTGTGCAACTCATATACCCATTCAGTATTCTCTACTTTTATTTTATCTGTGTCCTACTTGTTTTTATTTACTGCTTCACCTCTAACTACTGGTTCTGTGTTTATTTTAACATTCTTGTTACTAAAACTAGTGGTTTTATCTTCACTGTCACTAGCCCTGATTTCACTACAACCTACTACCAATAAGACGTTTTCTCTGTCATGTATCATCAGCGAGAGTATGAGTGCTTTTTCTTTGATTTCTGATGTAAACACGTAGTCTTAATGCAAGCATCTACCAATACGACCGCGTTAGCTGTGATTGATCACGGAACTCTGCACCAGCACATTAGTTTGAAGGCGTGTTTCTTTCAGAACTTAAGATCACCGTGTCTAGACTTAGCTTATTTCTGGTAATAGATATGTAAGTGTCATAATTTTTAGGAATCTTTGACGTAAAATATCGTCTCTCACTGAGTCTATTTGTTTACAGATATAAAATGATTGTTGAAGCTGTAAATCTCCAAATTGTACGTGAACACAATACCATCCTAATGTTTTGACTTCGTGCCGTGTAATAAAAGCTAATATACTTTTCGAAACTTCTCTTCATGCATTATTTATTAATGTTAGGTTTTCCTTCGTTGGGTCTACACTTAGTAGAGAAGATATATCACTTGTATCAAGTAATAACCTACATTCTATACCTTCTCTTTTTGGAATAAGTACTTGCGAATTCTCGTTGAAACTACGCCCTCTTGATTTATTAACAGTTACTGCTAGAACTATATTAGACGACAAAACATGTTCAGCCTCTAAACATCAAATCTGAACAATAGTTTGTCTCTGTTTAGGTAATTCTAAGGAAACGTGTGGTTCCTCTTCCTTGGTGGGACAACGGTAAATTCACAGACTTACAACAGATCACCCGTGAAGGACACAAAATGGCTCTGAAACAAAATAAACCTCTGGATCTTTTCGAAATTTTTCTTGAAACTATAGAACAAGGAAAATTAGTAAGTTATAGCTAGCTAAAACTTTATTTTTGGAAAGTATTGTAGAATTGAATAATCTGATATGCTATGGATTTGTGTCTTATAATTTGTTTTCTTTTGTAGTTAAACATAAAACTATAGAGAGGGCTATCAATGCTTTACCCATTACGTTATTTGAAACCGAACGAAGAGCCGGTAAATTCTAATTACTTATATTTTATTTTAAATTAGGAATTGTATCTGTCGTTATTTGTTTGTTTTTAAGCACAGAGCTACAAATGGACCATCTGTGCTACGCATTACCTGAAACCAAATTTTTAGCGTACTGAGTTCTCAGTCGTATCGCTAAGCTACTGTGGACTTTTATTACAGTGTGACGTCAAAGGCTGAACAGAATATTGATTGTGGAGTGTTGTACTGAACCATTGGGATAGATTGACAATGTTCCGAACTAGTTTCCTCTGGCTCGTGAAAAAAAAACCCACCAAAAATCAAAGGTATTTCTCTATCAAAATAAATATTTTTGTAACAACTGTAACGTACATCACCAAGAGTTAACGTGTTTTTGGGGGGTTTCTTTCTTGAAAAATTCACAAAGACAGAAAAAAAAGTCAGCGAGAAGACCAAGTTGTGACAAAGACGCTCATGAGGACCTCAAACGTCATCTGTTAGTTGTTCAATTCTATCTAACTATAGGTCTCATGGACAAACAAGTAACACGAGTACATAGAAAGAAATGTGAAGTGCTGTTATCTACGGAATAAAAGAGTTAGTATTTCAGGGTAGTAAACAACAGAATCAATGATCACTCTCTTCGGTTGTCCTGGTAACATAATAACAGGACTGCATTGCTTTGTTTCTTGTATTTATTATTCGCAATAAATTCAGAGAAGAAGCTCTTATCTATCTGTCTATCTATATATGTATGTATGTATTGAAAGAGATAGAGAATACACTACGTAATAAAATTTTTACTTTTTCTTGTTCCTGGGCAGAAAGTGTTATTTCCCAATTGCTTATGCCTAAAGTAAATGGAAAAGATCTATTTTTCTCTTCAAACTTTGCTTTTGTGACCTGGGAAGGTATAACGAAAACATGATGGGAGACTATATTTAGGGGCTGATACGTGAAAGTGATTTACATTACAGTCGTAAATCTCAAAAAACTATTCACTTCTAAACATTTTTGTATAACTTTAGTATAAATACATGTAAATCTTGATTCATATGTTGTTTTATCCAGACCTTATGTAAATGAAAATGTGCAAATTTGTCCGGTTTTACATAGAAAATAGGTTAATTTCTAAATTTCATTATCCAGGTCACAAAAGCAAAGTTTGAAGGGAATAATGGCCATTTTCTGTACTTTTACAACATAAGCAATTAAGGAATAACACATACTATCCAGGAACAAAATTTGTGTTACATAGTGTTATTAATATTAAAGAGTGAAGTATAACAAAGCAGAATCAAAAGGAAGGACCTCATTAAAAACAGTAAATCCAGACCTCTGACTAATGTTACTTTGTTATAAACAAATACAGGGCGAAACAGAAATAAAAAACGCTGCGCCAAGTATAATATGGGACATAAAATGCAGCCCAGGTTTTGGAGGTGACTTCGCCAGGGTGATACAGATGTGAGACGTTGTGGGCACTCACATCTCACCCTCCTAATTTCTATTGTTGTTCCTTTATTTTCTTATGTGAGGCTGACAAACGGGGTTACGATAGATACATTGTATTTGATACAAGACAATTTTAACCGCAAAGAAATTTAAAAAAAAACAACAAAAAGATAAAAATTCTGAACGTGACTTCAAGATTTAATTTCCAGCCATTGCAAACGAAGAATAAACAGTTAGTAACGCTCGCCGCCTGCATAAGTTAATCCTTTGTTCGTTTGTTGTTGTTTTTTAAATTTCGCACAAAGCTACTCGAGGGCTATCTGCGCTAGTCGTCCCTAATTTAGCAGTGTAAGACTAAAGGGAAGTCATCATCATCCACCACCAACTCTTGGGTTACTCTTTTACCAACGAATAGTGGGATTGACTGTCACAATATAACGCCCCAACAGTTGAAAGGGCGAATATGTTTGGTGTAACAGGGATTTGAACCTGCGACCCTCAGATTACGAGTCGAGTGCTTTAACTACCTGGCTATGCCAGTCCCACCAAGTTACTCATATGTGCATACAGTGATTGACTTCCACATTTTTAACGCTTGCTCGTCTGAAGATGCTGAGCGTCTACAGCATCTTATCGCGGTATAAACCTTGAACCTTCTTATCTGCATCCAAGCTAACTTTTAGGCCATGCTCGGTCTAGATCATTATTAGATGCTCTTAATAGTGTACATATGTCTTTTATGTCTAAAAGCTGTGCAATATCTCGGAATCCTTTTCAAATTTTCGAGCAGACCACGTTATTAGTGTTATCTCTAAGCATATTTAAGTGGACAAGACAAAAATGTTTAAAATTCATTTCTAATTTCTTGTCCTCCAGTTACCTTTCAGCTGACATATCTTTTGTTTTACGAGACAGATTCGTCCATTGATTCTTTAAAACTGGTCTCCCGTTGGGACAGCGGTAAGTCTTCGAATTTACAACGCTAACATTAGGGGTTTTAGTCCTCTCGGTGGACACAGCAGATAGCCGGATGTGGCTTTGCTATAAGAAAAAACACACGCACGCACATACTTTAAAACTGCGAACTTAATATTATTACAGCCTCCACTCTAAACCCGTTCAAAATTGCTTTGCCACCTTCATCGTGCCACATTAGTATGTCTAAGGACTTATACTACAATAAACCGGGTTTTGATACCGTAGGTGGGCAGAGAACAAATAGTCCTTTGTGTAGCTTTGTGCATGACATAACAGGCAAACAAAACTGTTTAAGAATTTGTCTGGTTGATAGGTACTGTTTATTGGTTATAGCGCCTTTATATAAACCTCTTTTCTCTGCATTAC
This sequence comes from Tachypleus tridentatus, assembly GCF_004210375.1. Taxonomy (NCBI): domain Eukaryota; kingdom Metazoa; phylum Arthropoda; class Merostomata; order Xiphosura; family Limulidae; genus Tachypleus; species Tachypleus tridentatus. The sequence continues at coordinate 147,316,448 of NC_134830.1, forward strand.
AAGTATAAATTTTTGTGTGTCAGGTCACCGTTCATATTTCAAATAGGCCTAGCATGGCCAGGTGGATTAAGTCGTTCTACTCATAATCCGATGGTCGGAGGTTTAAATCCCCGTGGAACCAAACATGTTCTTCCCATCAGCCGTGGGGGGAGGGTTATAAAGTTTCGTTCAATCCCACTATTCGTTGGTAAAAGAGTAGCCCAAGAGTTGGCGGTGGGTGGTGATAACTAGTTGTCTTCCTGCTAGTCTTACACTGCTAAGTTAGGGACGGCTAGCGCAGATAGCCCTCGAGTAGCTTTGTGCATATTCAAAAACAAACAAACATACAAACATCTAAATCGTTCCAAAATGTGTCAGTCCAGGATCTTTCACAACAAAATAAATCAGAGAACTGTTTTGCAAGAAGCAGTTTTACATCATTTCACAAGTATTAAATATTATATCTAAAATATCCGGCTCTTCAAATCTTATTAAACTGAGTTAGGACATCAAGTTTCCTTCATGAAAGATACTGCGTTGAACTATAATATTTATTTTTAGAATATGTGCACTAAACCGTCTATCATTTATGTGTAAGTTTTTCATTATTATTTCACTAACTTTATGTATTATTCATTTTACTTATGTAACGTCTAAATTCGCATGCATTGATCCGATCTTGGCAGCGAGGAGAGGAAATCAGAATGTCTAACAGTTGTGGTGCACTTTGTAACCAAGAATATCTTCAAACTGACGATGGCAGAGTAAAAAAAAACAAGTAAAACGTATTAAATTATACAAAGCGTTCTACAAAGAGCTTCGAAGTTTGTAGACTTTCACTGAAGAACACACTATATTGTAGTTTTAATTCTACTCGGTAATCTGTAAAATACTTGTGACTTAACATGTGATTAGTGGAGAAAACTTTCAATGCGATTTTACCTTTGAAGTTCTGGTGTAAATTAAACGTAGTGAGATTAACGAATGAAATTTCTTTTCGCTGTTTGAACAGAAATAGATGCAGTCTTCTGTGCAATTAGAACTTAAATTAAATCCAAAATATATTAGTTCAGAACAGAGAGTCTACTTTCAAAGCGCCATCTTTACTCTAGTAAACTAATGTTTAGAAAAAAACCACACAAATAAAAAATTAAAATAATATATGCAAAGAGAAATAGTCTTCTAAAACCGTTTTGTTGGAACGATTTTTTGAATTTCGCGCTAAACTATACGAGCGCTAGCTGCGCTGGCCATCCCTAATTTTGCAGTGTAAGATTAGAGGGAAGACGGCTAGTCATCACCACCCACCGCCAACACTTGGACTACTCTTTTACCAACGAATAGTGGAAATGACCGCCACATTATAACGCTATACGGCTTGAAGGGCGAGCATGTTTGATGTGACGGAGATTCGAACCTGCGATCCTCGGATTACTAGTCAAGCACTTTAATCATCTGGCCGTGCCGGGCCTTGCCGTAACGAGCAAGACCTGAAGATTGACTTCTTACAGACAACCACTTTAGGATACAAATTAGTACGGTTTGGTTTGGTTGTTTTAAGCGCAATATGACACATTTTCTATTTATGATTTGTCCACCACGGGTATCAAAACTCTAATTTTAGTGTTGCAAGCCTTCAAACTTATTGCTAAGTCACTAGGGGACGGAAATTCGTCCGGATACTATTTTAAAGAACTGTAAGAAAAAATATTTCTCATAGGTAATTGGATCATATTGGGCGTCTATCAGTTAACAGTTAAAGGAAGTTCTGAACTTGAAATGGTGAACTAAATGTAGTCGCCAGTGATCTACAAGCCTTCAACTACGTCTTAGTTTCTTCAGTAAGAACACATAATATACAAAGACGTAAGGCAACACGAAAAACATTTATACACACACGAAAGAAATGATAAAATCAACCGACCACAAGGCCTAGAGGTGTTTGAAGCTACGACAGTAATGAACACAGAAAACAAGAAAACGTCATTATCTTTTCGAACGTCTAGATACATAAGGTAGTATCACACGCGCGCGCACAGGAGAGAAAACAATATAAACTCTACACAAGATCTAGTAGCTTGAATGGATACGAGATAATTGGGTAATATTTATCCCGAGATGAACTGACATCAAGGTAACTCAAATCGTAAATACACTTACCTGTGGAAACAACAGTTGCATCCTTATCGCCTACCACAAACCGGGTTTTCTGTGTTTCCTAACTTATCTAGTTTCTTTACGTTTTGTGGATCAGCTTGTTTATTTCAATTTATTTTATTAACGTTTATGACGTATGTCATTTCTTTCTGTTTATTTTCTTATCGTTTTTGTTTTTCACACATGTTAGTTATTTCTTTCTGTTCATTTCCTTAGGATTCTTGTTTTTTTCAGATGTTATTTCTTTCTGTATATTTTCTTATCGTTTTGTTTTTTTGGAATATGTTATTTCTTTCTGTTTTATTTTATCTTTTCATTTTTTAACATATTTTGGTCATTTCTTTCTGTTTATTTTATCTTTTTCATCGTTTTTAACATATGTTGGTCATTTCTTTCTGTTTATTTTCTTATCGTTTTAGTTTTTGACACATGTTATTTCTTTCTTTTTGTTTTATCTTTTTCATTTTTAACATATGTTGGTTATTTCTTTCTGTTTATTTTCTTATTTGTTTAGTTTTGACACATGTTTATTTCTTTCTTTTTGTTTTATCGTTTTCATTTTAACATATGTTGGTTATTTCTTTCTGTTTATTTATTTATCGTTTTAGTTTTTGACATATGTTATTTCTTTCTTTTTGTTTTATCTTTTTCATTTTTAACATATGTTGGTCATTTCTTTCTGTTTATTTATTTATCGGTTTTGTTTTTGACATATGTTATTTTTTCTGTTTATTTATTTATCGTTTTAGTTTTTGACATATGTTATTTTCTTTCTTTTTTGTTTTATCTTTTCATTTTTAACATATGTTTGGTTATTTCTTTCTGTTTATTTTCTTATCGTTTTAGTTTTGATTTACATTATTTCTTCTTTCTTTTGTTTTATCTTTTATCATTTTAACATATGTTGGTTATTTCTTTCTGTTTATTTATTTATCGTTTTTGTTTTTTGACATATGTTATTTCTTTTCTGTTTATTTTATTTATCGTTTTAGTTTTTTGACATATGTTTATTTCTTTCCATTTTTTATCTTTTCATTTTTTTTTACATGTGTTGGTCATTTCTTTCTGTTTATTTATTTATCGTTTTTTTTTTGACATATGTTATTTTTTCTGTTTATTTATTTATCGTTTTAGTTTTGGTTTATATGTTATTTCTTTCTTTTTTGTTTTTATCTTTTCATTTTTAACATATGTTATTCATTTCTTTCTGTTTATTTATTTATCGTTTTTTTGTTTGTTTTTTGACATATGTTTATTTCTTTCTTGTTTATTTTCTTATCGTTTTCATTCGTTTCATTACATGTTGTTATTTCCTTCTGTTTATTTTTATCTTTTCATTTTTTAACTTATGTTAGTTATTTCTTTCTGTTTATTTTTATCGTTTTTGTTTTGATATATGTTATTTCTTTCTGTTTATTTTATCTTTTTCATTTTTAACATATGTTAGTTATTTCTTTCTGTTTATTTTTATCGTTTTTGTTTTTGACATATGTTATTTCTTTCTGTTTATTTTATCTTTTTCATTTTTAACATATGTTAGTTATTTCTTTCTGTTTATTTTTATCGTTTTTGTTTTTGACTTATGTTATTTCTTTCTGTTTATTTTCTTATCCTTTTTGTACTTGACATATGTTATTTCTTTCTGTTTGTTTTATCTTTTTCATTTTTAACATATGTTGGTTATTTCTTTCTGTTTATTTTCTTATCGTTTTAGTTTTTGACACATGTTATTTCTTTCTTTTTGTTTTATCTTTTTCATTTTTAACATATGTTGGTTATTTCTTTCTGTTTATTTATTTATCGTTTTTGTTTTTGACATATGTTATTTCTTTCTGTTTATTTATTTATCGTTTTATTTTGATATATTTCTTTCTCTTTTGTTTTATCTTTTTTTCTTTTAACATATGTTGGGTCATTTCTTTCTGTTTATTTATTTATCGTTTTTGTTTTTGACATATGTTATTTCTTTCTGTTTATTTATTTATCGTTTTAGTTTTTGACATATGTTATTTCTTTCTTTTTGTTTTATCTTTTTCATTTTTAACATATGTTGGTCATTTCTTTCTGTTTATTTATTTATCGTTTTTGTTTTTGACATATATTTATTTTCTTTCTGTTTATTTTCTTATCGTTTTTGTGTTTCACACATGTTAGTTTCTTCCTTCTGTTTTATTTTATCTTTCATTTTAACATATGTTAGTTATTTCTTTCTGTTTTTATTTTATCGTTTTGTTTTGATATATGTTATTTCTTTCTGTTTATTTTATCTTTTTCATTTTTAACATATGTTAGTTATTTCTTTCTGTTTATTTTTTCGTTTTTGTTTTTGACATATGTTATTTCTTTCTGTTTATTTTATCTTTTTCATTTTTAACATATGTTAGTTATTTCTTTCTGTTTATTTTTATCGTTTTTGTTTTTGACTTATGTTATTTCTTTCTGTTTTATTTTCTTATCCTTTTTTGTGTTACTTGACATATATGTTATTTCTTTCTGTTTATTTTATCTTTTCATTTTAACATATGTTAGTTATTTCTTTCTGTTTATTTTCTTATCGTTTTTTTTGGCTTATGGCTATGTTTTCGTGTTCGTGACTCATCGTGTTTTTGTGTTTTTTTAGTTTATTTTGTTTCTGTTTATTGACGTAACTTGTTTTATTCCTTTTCTTATTCTGTTTCATTAAATTTCGTCATCTGTTGTCTTTGTTTGTGCTTCTAGGCCCATCGTGTTTGTATTTGTTGGTTTACTTAGTTCGTTTCCTGGCTTATTAGCTGGCTCTTTGAGTTTAATGACTTATCTTCTTCGAGATTCCACCTACTGTCTTTATTGAGTATTTTTAGGTCTATCATGTTTGTCTAATATCTTGATTTATCTTTGCTTAACTCATTAGTTTGAGTTTGTTGGTTTATCTCTGTTTATTTTTAGATCTATCGAATTTGTCTGTACGTTTGTTTTTTTTTTTACTTATTGTGCTTGCTTACCTTTTAGATTACTTTCTTTGTATTCTTTGTTTCTGTTGTTTGCCTTGTGTTTGTGTTTCTTTCTGTGTGCTTTTGGTCAATTATATTTGCGTTTCTTGGGTTCTTAATATATGTTTTGTCTGGATTTTCTGGATTTTTTGCAACGAGTTACGTCTCTCTGTTGGACAGCGGTTTTATCATTTTATCTTATTATTTTATACATGACACTTTTTGTGGTTTATATTATACCTATGATGATTTTTATGTGGTTATTTACTCTCTATATGGTCATCTTCTGAAGTAAATAACCTGTGTACGACAATATTTTATGGTAGTTACTCTGTATATGATCATTTCTTTCGGTAATTATTCCGTATATAATGATCATTTTTCGGCAATTACTTTGTATATGTTTTTTTCCGGTAAATACTCTGTACATAATTGTTTTTATGATAATTTTGGAGTTCATACTATACATGTGATTATTCTGATGGCTATTGATTTACCTCGACGATTATTTCTTGTTTTAACACTTCCCTTGTTTATCAGCTGACGATTCTAACCACGTGTGCAATTGACGTAAGAGTGACAACAACGAGACCCAATTACTCTGTCAAAGGTCAAACAAGGTTAGAACAGTGTTCTGTTGGCCAGCCTTACTCCCTCTAAGTCAGTGATTCTCAGCCAGATGACCAACCGTGTCCGGGCTTTGATGGTCGTGACCTCCCCGTTCTATTACATCTACAAGGATGAAACATTCTTGATGTTTGGGGGGTAAAATTCGTCACATATCATAACAAAGATGATATGTGAACCGACTCAGCGAAAGCAGACTCAGCGCGAACAATTAGTCCCTCACCCCGGAAATCTGCTCGCAACCATAAAGGGTATTGAAACCCAATGTTTCAAACAGACTACCCTAGATTATGGCCTGGCATTGTCAGGTGACTAAGGCGCACGACTCGTAATCCGAGGGCCGCGGGTTCGAATCCCCGTCACACCAAACATGCTCGCCTTTTCAGCCGCGGGGGGCGTTATAAAGTGACGGTAAATTCCACTATTTTTTGGTACAAGAGTAGACCAAAAATTGGCGGTGGGTGATGATGACTAGTTGCCTTCCCTCTAGTCTTACACTGCTAAATTAGGGACGGCTAGCACAGCTAGCCCTCATGCAACTTTGCACGAAATTTAAAACAAATGAACAAACCATCTACTTAAGACTACCAGTTTCATCTTTCTGACGGTTGTCTTTTGTGGATTTTAAATTCTTCTTTGCTTGTCTGAACTTTCTGACGGTTGTCTTTTGTGGATTTTAAATTCTTCTTTGCTAATCTGAACTAAATTCTTACTAAAACCTAAGCTGATCTTGTTATTAAAATGTGTTAACATTTAATCCTTTAACACATCAACCTTAGCAGCGTATTTTCATTTTTATTAAGCACGAAGCCACAAAGGATAAACTGTCTGTGAATACCAACCACGGGTATCTAAACCTGATTTGTACCCGAGAGTGATGAAATATATTCTCCGCTTAGCTCTAGTTATGAGCACAATTTTCTTCCAGATGAGTTGGTTTGAGAAACGTAAAATAAGTTCCTTATCAAGTAACCGGAAACCAAGCTTTTAAACTAGGAAGGCAGCCATTTTTATAGATTAGCTATTCAGCCGCTCGTGTTCTTGAAAATTGTTTCTCAGTTGAATAGCCTTTCAACGATGTCAGAGATAGAGCAATAATTCGAAAAAAATGGAGGTAGTATGTCCGTCACCATGACAACTAAAGTTTTTCCGATGGATTTTCCTGTCTTAAAGAATACGACGTCTGTGTCCCAGAAATTGAATTTTCGTAATCTTAGTGATTGAATACGAAGCCATAAATCAAAGTATCGTATCTTAAAAAATCGCAAGTCTGAGGTTAGAACAGGTATACAATGATTCATGTGGAAAGCAAAAACTAAGCTAAACATACGTTGCAATGACTTAATGGTTTGAATAAATCAATTACTTGTTTTTTTAACAAAATAATTCTCCACTCCTCCCAAAAAAAAGAATATTTCTATTCTTTATGTTTCGTTTTGTCTTTTTTTTTTGAAAGACTTATCTTAGTTTCTTAAAGTCATGCTATGTTTTTTGTTCTGAAATATTTAAGTATTCTAAGTTTGGTTTATCAGAAATCAATGTGAGTTAAAATGCACAAAACTTTGTCGCTAATAGAATTAGAGTTTTGTTTTCTTCTACTAAGCTATTTAATTCACTTCAGCGCGGTAAGTTTCCTGAAAAGCTATGTACAAAAGCGAGGTTTGGTTCTGCGTGGTAGACAGAGCGCACATAACTTATTCCATAGGTTGATGCTAAAATCCACCAATAACAACTTTTTACCTATATATTTATATATACACACACACACACCTATATGTATACATGACATGTACCCTAGTTGGACCCACAGTAGCACAGTGGTATGTATGCAGACTTAGGACGCTAAGAAAAACGAGTTTCGATACCCGTGGTGGGCAGAGCGAAGATAGCTCATTGTGTAGCTTTGTGATTAATTCCAAACAAATAAATTACTATAGGTCCAACCATTACGCGATCAATTACATTAGTTCAGTTTTAAAGGCGTACTCTAGCTCAATTTTAAAGAGCATGCCTTTTTTACCTATGTATTTTGTTGTAACAAGATAGAGGAACGTATCCAACAAGATTATAACTTTAAATCCCATGTAGAACATCGGAAAGGTACGTAGTGCTTGAATTTTTGTTGGCACGTGCTGTCATTTTAATCCTGGACCACTATTTGCTTGTAGAAATAACGTAATTTCCAGTAAGTCAAGAATTAGACCTCTTTGAGGCTATATGCATTATAAGGATGAGAGATGTTAATATTTAATGAAAAATGAAAAAAAAAACTGTCAATTTAAATTAATAGATTACTATATAAAACAGGTTATGGAACATGTAGCTCACGCTACCCGATTCTCCACTTGTATCTTTTGATGCTCGGTAAATACATTTTACGTGATAGGTGTGTTTACAAGTATTTCTGTCTTTCAGTTTCTCGCTTGCGTAGTAAGTAGTTGACATGTACTTTGAACCTTTCTCATACGCATTATAAATAAAATATACACATTTTGTCACTGAGCACTTAACATAGCAGATCAAATGTACTTACCTCTCAAAGCTAACAATGCACGTTGTAGGCCTGTATTCACTAAGTTAGTGTGAATGACTTATTCGATGAGCCACGATGAATGGCATTTTTTGTTTATAAATCACGAACATTTATCGTAAATCTATAAGATTCAACATTACTTGGGAAAAATGGAAAGAAGTAAGTTATAGTGCTCGAAAACGCTGTAAACTGTAATCCCAGTTTAATATAAAACCGGGTGTATTTTATTAGTACATTCACTACACTTGAATGTCAGTGTCAAACAGTTCCAGGATGTAATTTGTTTCACTTTAATTTTGTTATATTTTAATTTATTTTTTACGTTTGGACCTCAAAAGTCGTTTTGGATTCTCGAACATAATTTTTGACACAAGTCAGGACACAAGAATGATTTAAATGTTTAAACATTTCTGACACGAAATGACAGTGTAAACAACTGTCTCGCCTTATGTTAGACAGTGCATGTTTCTCAATTAACAAGATTTGCTAAGCCTAAAATATGTTTACCAGGGTTCAGTGGGGTCTCAAACATTTTTCACATTAAGCAAGGTTCAATAAGCTCTAAAGCTGTGTCACATTAAGAAAGGTTCAATAGATTTAAACGTGTGTCACATTTAACAAGGTTCAATAAGCTTTAAACTTGTGTCACATTTAGTAAGATTCAATGGATTTAAACATATGTCACACTAAGCATGGTTCAGATAGATTTAAACATGTGTCACATTTAACAAGGTTCAATAAGCTATAAACTTGTGTCACACTTAACAAGATCCATTAAGCTCTAAACTATGAAATTGATTTTAGTTTGATACTAACTTTCGCTGGAACCTCTATTTTCCCACTTAACACACGTGAATCATTAGATACTTTTATTACCATTTTAATTTCCAAACAAACAGACATTGCCAATAACTCTTGATCTATAGAAACCTTTCAAAGACTTCTCAAACGTTAAAGTGAAACTTATGAATAGCAGCTATCTGTCCATCCATCGATGAGTCGGGTAACACGTGCAAGAATAATACTTCACACAATAACTTTCGTTCTCATGAAACGACGTTTTGCATTTAAATTAGTAACAATACTCTTATTAAGTGTGTTCAGACCACAATTATGTAACAACAATACTCTGTGTAGGTTCTTTTATTTAGGATACACTTATGATAATAAAAATACTCTTATTAAGTGTGTTCAGACCACAATTATAGCAACAACAATATTCTGTGTAGGTTCTTTTATTTAGGATACACTTATGATAATAACAGTACTCTTATTAAGTGTGTTCAGACCACAATTATAGTAACAACAATACTCTGTGTAGGTTCTTTTATTTAAGATACACTTATGATAATAACAATACTCTTGTTAAGTGTGTTCAGACCACAATTATAGTAACAACAATACTCTGTGTAGGTTCTTTTATTTAGGATACACTTATGATAATAACAATACTCTTATTAAGTGTGTTCAGACCACAATTATAGTAACAACAGTACTCTGTGTAGGTTCTTTTATTTAGGATACACTTATGATAATAACAATACTCTTATTAAGTGTGTTCAGACCACAATTATAGTAACAACAATACTCTGTGTAGGTTCTTTTATTTAGGATACACTTATGATAATAACAATACTCTTATTTAGTGTGTTCAGACCACAATTATAGTAACAACAATACTCTGTGTAGGTTCTTTTATTTAGGATACACTTATGATAATAACAATACTCTTATTAAGTGTGTTCAGACCACGATTATAGTAACAGCAATACTCTGTGTAGGTTCTTTTATTTAGGATACACTTATGAAAATAACAATATACTCTTATTAAGTGTGTTCAGACCACAATTATAGTAACAACAATACTCTGTGTAGGTTCTTTTATTTAGGATACACTTATGCTAATAACAATACTCTTATTAAGTGTGTTCAGACCACAATTATAGTAACAACAATACTCTGTGTAGGTTCTTTTATTTAGGATACACTTATGAAAATAACAATACTCTTATTAAGTGTGTTCAGACCACAATTATAGTAACAACAATACTCTGTGTAGGTTCTTTTATTTAGAATACACTTATGATAATAACAATACTCTTATTTAGTGTGTTCAGACCACAATTATAGTAACAACAATACTCTGTGTAGGTTCTTTTATTTAGGATACACTTATGATAATAACAATACTCTTATTAAGTGTGTTCAGACCACAATTATAGTAACAACAATACTCTGTGTAGGTTCTTTTATTTAGGATACACTTGAAAATAACAATACTCTGTGTAGGTTCTTTCTCTCACGATACACTTGTAGTAATAACTATACTCTGTGTAGGTTCTTTTCCAGAATACACTTGTAATAATAACAATACTTTGTGTAGGTTCTTTTTTCATGATACACTTATAGTAATAACATTCTCCACATCTGATTCATCAAAAGAATCGATATATTTATATCCACCTCTGGATGTAAGTCCCAGGTTAACGAATTTAAATAACAGTGACAAACAAATGTTTTTTAGTTTAAGTGACTTTTATTTCGAATGTTAGGTCTTTGAGTTTCAATACTTCGTCAGTTTGTGGAGTTTATACCGATGTTTCTAAATTTACAGAGCAGTATAAAATATATTATAACGTTCGAATTTACATAATTAGAAACGGTATAGGCTAGAATGTTACGACAGAATCACGTACTTTACTGTGTTACGTACCGAAGACCAGTGTTTATGAGATACTTTGATGTTGTTTTTCTTTTACAAAATAATCTTGGGCTATATATCACATAATTTTTAAAAGCTTTCTCTGGAAAATATTATAAGATGAAAACTCACAACAAAAAAACCAGACGACGTTTAATTTTATAACATCTCTCTTTGTAGTTCTATGGATGAACAGAAAAAACAAAACAAACTAATTTAATCAATCAAATTTCTTTGAATTTGTACTGCTTGTAACTAGTATAGTTTTTTCCCCTTTCGGAAACTGAGATAAAAATGTAATCACCTCAAAACTTTGCTAATGTCTGTCGTAGATTTAGCACTTAACACATGCAGCTATTGTGTTATTTTGTTTTTTTGTCAGAACCGTCACTAATCATTCCATTAAACGTCTTTCATGTCACTGTGTTCTATCACTTTTTGTAGTTGATAGTAATGAAACATCTCACTTAAGTCACAAGAACAGTATTCGAGGAGATTTCTTTAAGAAACCGAAACAGAAACCTTTCAAAGTAGTCTCAAACGAAATAAAAACAAAACGTTCATGTTGAACAATATTATAGTAGATTTGTTTAAGAGACAAAAACAGCAACGTTTTAAAGTAGTGTCTCAAACAAAATTAGAACAAAACGTTCATATTGAACAATATTATAGTAGATTTGTTTAAGAAACAAAAACAGCGAGGTTTTAAAGTAATGTCTCAAACAAAATTAGAACAAAACATTCATATTGAACAATATTATAGTAGATTTGTTTAAGAGACAAAAACAGCGAGGTTTTAAAGTAGTATCTCAAACAAAATTAGAACAAAACGTTCGTATTGAACAATATTATAGTAGATTTGTTTAAGAGACAAAAACAGCGACGTTTTGAAGTAATGTCTCAAACAAAATTAGAACAAAACGTTCATATTGAATAATATTATAGTAGATTTGTTTAAGAGACAAAAACATCAAGGTTTTAAAGTAGTGTCTCAAACAAAATTAAAACAAAACGTTCATATTGAATAATATTATAGTAGATTCGTTTAAGGGACAAAAACAGCGACGTTTTGAAGTAGTGTCTCAAACTAAATCAATATAAAACTTTCGTATTTGTTTTTGGTATTTTGCTATGCGAAATTTCGAAATATGTTAAATCAATCTGCTAAAATATGATAATAACCGTTGACTATAGAAACTTTAATATTTTAAGCAAAAATTTAGTTATATTATGTTATTTACCTTTTTCTACAGTGTACTGGTTTTAGGGCACTTTTATTTTGAAAAGTATTAGGTTGTCCAGAAAAAGTGTTGTTTTCGAACTGCGAAGTTTGGAAAAGTATAATCCAGTGTTGTAAAACATGCTTTAATCAAAGTAAGCGCCATTTGCTCAAACACACTTTTGCCAACGTGTAACAATGCTTTTTATGTCCCTGCTGTAGAAATCAGAGTTTCTATAGTCAATGAACTCCCTGGAAGCTTCTTCTGCAGCTGCCTGGTTTTGAAAGTGTTTGTTGTTCATAAAGTTGTCAAAGTGCTTAAAAAATAAATATATGTAGGGGAAAGGTCTGAGGAATAAGGTGAATGAGTCAGAACCTCGATTCCCAATTCGTTCAAATTTTGAAGCGTCATCCTTGACAGGTCTAATAACGCCGATTTTGTTGATCTTCAGTCAGCTTATGCGGAACCCACTTATCCAACTTTTTCGTGTTTCCAATTGCACTCAGCTGGTTGGCAATGCCTGATTTGCTTGTGCCTAGCTTTTCTACAAGCTCACGTGCTGTTGTGTGAGGGTCTGTCTCAACTGCTTCCTTTTACGTGTTTTCATCTAAGAATAGTTCCTTCCACGACCTTCGTGGTCTTCAAGACTTTCATCTCCATGTCGTAACCTTTGGAACCAACATTGAACTGTACGTTCAGTAACAGATCTATGGTTGAATACCTGGTTGGCGTTCCGTGTAGCTTTTCGCCCCCCAATAGCTCAGTGGTATGTCTGCGGACTTACAACGCTAAAAACCGGGTTTCGATACCCGTGGTAGCCAAAGCACAGATAGCTCATTGTGTAGCTTTGTGCTTAATTACAAAAACCCATAGCTTTTCGTCCAAGTTTGAAGTTGTAGAGGAAAATCAGACGAAAGTCCTTCTTGTCCACGCTGGCTTGGGGATTGCAAAACTTACTCTGAGTAGAGTTGAAACAACAGAAAATTAAGGCACCTTGTAAGCGACAAACGTTGGATTAAACCAACCGATCAACGATAAGTTACTCAATATTCAGTTTCTAAATATCATAGTGAGAATTTCGACATTTATTTCTGGACAACCTAATACATCCTTAACCCTAATGACTCATTCACTACTATTGACACTTCAAATTTTATCGACTGTTGTTATTTCTTGCAACTCATTTCTAATGAAAATGCCAAGTTATATCATTTAATAAAATTATCGCTTTTGTTAAAAGTGTCTGTAGTTGTAAAATGAAAAGGATTAGTTGGTTTCGAATTTCGCGCAAAGCTACTCGAGGGCTATCTGAGCTAGCCGTCCCTAATTTAGCAGTGTAAGACTAGAGGGAAGGCAGCGAGTCATCACCACCCACCGCCAACTCTTGGGCTACTCTTTTACCAACGAATAGTGGGATTGACCGTCACATTATAACGACCCACGGCTGGGAGGGCGAGCATGTTTGGCGCGAACGGGATGCGAACCCGCGACCCTCAGATTACGAGTCGCACGCCTTAACACGCTTGGCCATGCCGGGCCAATTCATAGTTATACTTACATATTGTTGTTTCTTTTAGAGCACACCTACACTGAACTATCTGCTGCGTCCACCTAGAGGAATCGTACCCTGGGGTTTTGCGTTGCAAGTCCGTAAAGTAGGGGAGCGAAGGAGTTGAAAGGCTGGAGTAGATTAAAAAGAGTGTGTGATTAGCGCAAATCCATCATTATACACTACGCAACAAAATGTTTACTTTTTCTTGTTCCTGGGCACAAAGTGTTATTTTCCAAATTGCTTATGCCTAAAGTAAATGGAAAAGACCGAGTTTTCTCTTTAAATTTTCCTTTTGTGACCTGGGAACGTATAACGAAAACATGATGGAAGACTATATTTAGGGGCTGATACGTGAAAGTGATTTACATTACAGTCGCAAATCTCGAAAAAACTATTCACTTCTAAACATTTTTGTATAACTTTAGTATAAATACATGTAAATCTTGATTTCTTTGTTGTTTTATTCGGACCTTATGCAAATGAAAATGTGCAACTTTGCCCTATTTTACATAGAAAATAGGTTAATTTCTAAATTTCATTATCCAGGTCACAAAAGCAAAGTTTGAAGGGAATAATAGCCACTTTCTGTACTTTTACAACATAAGCAAATAAGAAATAACACGTATTATCCAGGAACAAAATTTGTGTTGCATAGTGTTATATGTGTTACATAGTGTTATATGTGTTACATAGTGTTATGGACACCCCTTCAACAAAATGATTTTTTTTAATCCGAGTTAGACAGGAACGTTGATCAACCATATACTTATTCAAAGTATCCTTTACAAAAGATGACGTACAAAACGTTGAGCCTCGTCCACACAAAAGAAAAAAAAAACAAAAACTATGGGACCGGAGGATGTCAAGTTGTCGTATATAAAATAAATAAGACTTTGTTTTTCTAGGAGTTTTATGCCTAATAGCATTCATAAATAAAGCATAATTATGTAAAAAGCATCCGAGGACAATGAGGGAAAAGAAATACCATGGGTCTAGTATATATCTATGATTTGGATCAGTTTGGTGCGTTATGGCACTTTGGCACATGTGATCTTCTTTCATATGGCCCTAAGCATGTTTCGTAAGACTTGTATGAATAATGAATGAAATGGTGATACACGAGTGATATTTTATAAGTAATATATGACACCCAGTCGCATATTTCAGCTGGGCGTTTCACATTATGCTAAGGTACAGAAAGAAATAATTCACACATTAAGGTTTTCTAAATTGACAAATAAATGAACTTAACATCCATAAGAAGAGACCGATTGGTATTCACTCTGTATTTCTAAGACGGTTTAATAATGAGATGTATATAATCGTAGTCTTATTATGAAGAACGTCCTGGCGTATTTAGGTGTATAAGTTTATACGTGCTATTTACACATTGTGTTAACGTGGATTACTTATTTGGATCCACAGTGAATCAGCGGTGATATCATCATGAATATCACAAACAGTTAACACTTTGTTCACTCGTTTGGCCTGTTTTATACAATATACAATAACTATCTTACAAACAGTTAACACTTTATTCACTCTTTTCGCCTGTTTTATACAATATACAATAACTATCTTACAAACAGTTAACACTTTGTTCACTCGTTTGGCCTGTTTTATACAATATACAATAACTATCTTACAAACAGTTAACACTTTGTTCCGCACTTTTTTTTCGCCTGTTTTATGCAATATACAATAACTATCTTACAAACAGTTAACACTTTGTTCACTCGTTTGGCCTGTTTTATACAATATACAATAACTATCTTACAAACAGTTAACACTTTGTTCACTCGGTTGGCCTGTTTTATACAATATACAATAACTATCTTACAAACAGTTAACACTTTATTCACTCTTTTCGCCTGTTTTATACAATATACAATAACTATCTTACAAACAGTTAACACTTTATTCACTCTTTTTTGCCTGTTTTTTTTGACAATATACAATAACTATCTTACAAACAGTTAACACTTTGTTCACTCTTTTCGCCTGTTTTATACAATATACAATAACTATCTTAAAAACAGTTAACACTTTATTCACTCTTTTCGCCTGTTTTATACAATATACAATAACTATCTTACAAACAGTTAACACTTTATTCACTCTTTTTTTGCCTGTTTTATACAATATACAATATCTATCTTACAAATAACACTTTATTCACTCGTTTGGCCTTTTGTTTTATACAATATACAATAACTATCTTACAAACAGTTAACACTTTTATTCACTCTTTTGGCCTGTTTTATACAATATACAATAACTATCTTACAAAACAGTTAACACTTTATTCACTCTTTTCGCCTGTTTTAGACAATATAATAACTATCTTAACAGTTAAAACACTTTGTTCACTCGTTTGGCCTGTTTTATACAACAATATAATAACTATCTTAAAAACAGTTAACACTTATCACACTTTCGCCTGTTTTATACAATATACAATAACTATCTTACAAACAGTTAACACTTTATTCACTCTTTTCGCCTGTTTTAGACAATAATATACAATAACTATCTTACAAACAGTTAACACTTTATTCACTCTTTTCGCCTGTTTTATACAATATAATAATAACTATCTTACAAACAGTTAACACTTTATTCACTCGTTTGGCCTGTTTTATACAATATACAATAACTATCTTACAAACAGTTAACACTTTATTCACTCTTTTCGCCTGTTTTATACAATATACAATAACTATCTTACAAACAGTTAACACTTTGTTCACTGGTTTGGCCTGTTTTTAGATAACATACAATAACTTCATCTTACAAACAGTTAACACTTTATTCACTCTTTGGCCTGTTTTATACAATAATATACAATAACTATCTTACAAACAGTTAACACTTTATTCACTCTTTTCGCCTGTTTTATACAATATACAATAACTATCTTACAAACAATTAACACTTTATTCACTCTTTCGCCTGTTTTATACAATATACAATAACTATCTTACAAATAGTTAACACTTTATTCACTCGTTTGGCCTGTTTTATACAATATACAATAACTATCTTACAAACAGTTAACACTTTATTCACCTGTTTGGCCTGTTTTATAATATACAATAACTATCTTACAAACAGTTAACACTTTATTCACTCTTTTTCGCCTGTTTTATACAATATACAATAACTATCTTACAAACAGTTAACACTTTGTTCACTCTGTTTGGCCTGTTTTATACAATATACAATAACTATCTTACAAACAACATTAACACTTTATTCACTCGTTTGGCCTGTTTTATACAATATACAATAACTATCTTACAAACAGTTAACACTTTGTTCACTCTTTTCGCCTGTTTTTATACAATATACAATAACTATCTTACAAAAACAGTTAACACTTTATTCACTTTTCGCCTGTTTTATGTTAAATACAATAACTATCTTACAAACAGTTAACACTTTATTCACTCTTTTTCGCCTGTTTTATACAATATATAATAACTATCTTACAAACAGTTAACACTTTATTCACTCTGTTTGGCCTGTTTTATACAATATACAATAACTATCTTACAAACAGTTAACACTTTGTTCACTCGTTTGGCCTGTTTTTACAATATACAATAACTATCTTACAAACAGTTAACACTTTATTCAACTCTTTTCGCCTGTTTTATACAATATATAATAACTATCTTACAAACAGTTAACACTTTATTCACTCGTTTGGCCTGTTTTATACAATATACAATAACTATCTTACAAACAGTTAACACTTTATTCACTGTTTGGCCTGTTTTATACAATATACCAACTATCTTACAAACAGTTAACACTTTGTCTACCTGTTTTGGCCTGTTTTATGCAATATACAATAACTATCTTACAAATAGTTAACACTTTATTCACTGTTTGGCCTGTTTTATACAATATACAATAACTATCTTACAAAATAAAGTTATCTTATTCACTGCCGTCTCTGTTTTATACAATATACAATAACTATCTTACAAACAGTTAACACTTTGTTCACTCATTGGCCTGTTTTATATATACATAATAATCAAACGTTAACACTTCTTTATTCACTCGTTTGGCCTGTTTTATACAATATACAATAACTATCTTACAAACAGTTAACACTTTGTTCACTCTTTTCGCCTGTTTTATACAATATACAATAACTATCTTACAAACAATTAACACTTTATTCACTCTTTTCGCCTGTTTTTATACAATATACAATAACTATCTTACAAATAGTTAACACTTTATTCACTCGTTTGGCCTGTTTTATACAATATACACTATTCTTACAAACAGTTAACACTTTTTTCACTCGTTTGGCCTGTTTTATACCAATAATAATATACAATAACTATCTTACAAACAATTAACACTTTGTTCACTCGTTTGGCCTGTTTTATACAATATACAATAACTATCTTACAAACAGTTAACACTTTATTCACTCGTTTGGCCTGTTTTATACAATATACAATAACTATCTTACAAACAGTTAACACTTTATTCACTCGTTTCGCCTGTTTTGAACAATATACAATAACTATCTTACAAACAGTTAACACTTTATTCACTCTTTTGGCCTGTTTTATACAATATACAATAACTATCTTACAAACAGTTAACACTTTGTTCACTCTTTTGGCCTGTTTTTATGCAATATACAATAACTATCTTACAAACAGTTAACACTCTTATTCACTCTTTTTCGCCTGTTTTATATTAATATACAATAACTATCTTACAAACAGTTAACACTTTATTCACTGTTTGGCCTGTTTTATAATATACAATAACTATCTTACAAACAGTTAACACTTTGTTCACTCTTTTGGCCTGTTTTATACAATATACAATAACTATCTTACAAACAGTTAACACCTATTCACCTGTTTGGCCTGTTTTATACAATATACACAACTATCTTACAAAACAGTTAACACTTTATTCACCTGTTTTCGCCTGTTTTTACAATACAATAACTATCTTACAAACAGTTAACACTTTATTCACTCGTTTGGCCTGTTTTATACAATATACAATAACTATCTTACAAACAGTTAACACTTTGTTCACTCGTTTGGCCTGTTTTATGCAATATACAATAACTATCTTACAAACAGTTAACACTTTATTCACTCTTTTGGCCTGTTTTTATACAATATATATTGTCAATTATCTACAAACAAAGTTAACACTTTATTCAATTCCTGTTTCCTGTTTTATACAAATATACAATAACTATCTTACAAACAGTTCTTTGCTTTGTTCACTCTTTTTCATATAATTTTATACAATATACAATAACTATCTTACAAACCAATTAACGCACTTTACTGTTCACTCTTTTCGCCTGTTTTATACAATATACAATAACTATCTTACAAATAGTTAACACTTTATTCACTCGTTTGGCCTGTTTTTATGCTATCACAATGCTCTATAACTATCTTACAAACCAGTTAACACTTTTTTCAACTCGTTTGGCCTGTTTTTATACAATATATACAATAACTATCTTACAAACAATTAACACTTTATTCACTCTTTTCGCCTGTTTTATACAATATACAATAACTATCTTACAAAACAAGTTAATTACTTTGTTCATCACTCGTTTGGCCTGTTTTATACAATATACAATAACTATCTTACAAACAGTTAACACTTTATTCACTGTTTTCGCCTGTTTTATAACAATATACAATAACTATCTTACAAACAGTTAACACTTTGTTCACCTGTTTGGCCTGTTTTATACAATATACAATAACTATCTTACAAACAGTTAACACTTTGTTCACTCTTTTTGGCCTGTTTTATACAATATACAATAACTATCTTACAAACAGATTAACACTTTATTCACTCTTTTCGCCTGTTTTATACAATATACAATAACTATCTTACAAACAGTTAACACTTTATTCACTCTGTTTGGCCTGTTTTTTATACAATAATATACATAACTATCTTACAAACAGTTAACACTTTGTTCACTCGTTTTGGCCTGTTTTTTATGAAATATACAATAACTATCTTACAAACAACACTTAATTCACTTTATTCACTCGTTTGGCCTGTTTTATACAATATATATACCTATCTTACAAACAGTTAACACTTTATTCACTCGTTTGGCCTGTTTTTTAACAATATACAATAACTATCTTACAAACAGTTAACACTTTATTCACTCTGTTGGCCTGTTTTATACAATATATAAGAACTATCTTACAAATAGTTAACACTCTTATTCAGACCTGTTTGGCCAGTTTTATACAAAATATACCAACTATCTAACAAAACAATTACCACTTTATTCACTTTTTTCGCCTGTTTTATACAATATACAATAACTATCTTACAAACAGTTAACACTTTATTCACTCTTTTCGCCTGTTTTATACAATATACAATAACTATCTTACAAATAGTTAACACTTTATTCACTCGTTTGGCCTGTTTTATACAATATACAATAACTATCTTACAAACAGTTAACACTTTATTCACCTGTTTGGCCTGTTTTATAAATATACAATAACTATCTTACAAATAGTTAACACTTTATTCACCTGTTTGGCCTGTTTTATACAATATACAATAACTATCTTACAAACAGTTAACACTTTATTCACCTGTTTGGCCTGTTTTATACAATATACAATAACTATCTTACAAACAGTTAACACTTTATTCACTTTGTCTAATTGTTTTTATACAATATACACAATTATCTTACAAACAGTTAACACTTTATTCACTCTGTTTGGCCTGTTTTATACAATATACAATAACTATCTTACAAACAGTTAACACTTTGTTCACTCTTTTTCGCCTGTTTTATACAATATACAATAACTATCTTACAAACAGTTAACACTTTATTCACCTCTTTTCGCCTGTTTTATACAATATACAATAACTATCTTACAAACAGTTAACACTTTATTCACTCTGTTTGGCCTGTTTTATACAATAACAATACACAATATCTTACAAACAGTTAACACTTGTCTTCCTGTTTGGCCTGTTTTATATAAATATACAATAACTATCTTACAAACAGTTAACACTTTATTCACTGTTTGGCCTGTTTTATACAATATACAATAACTATCTTACAAACAAACACTCTTGTTCACCTCGTTTGGCCTGTTTTAGACAATATACAATAACTATCTTACAAACAGTTAACACTTTATTCACCTGTTTGGCCTGTTTTATACAATATATTAACTATCTTACAAACAGTTACAACAACACTTTGTTCACTGTTTGGCCTGTTTTTTATAACAATATACAATAACCATCTTACAAACAGTTAACACTTTATTCATCACCTTTTGGCCTGTTTTATAATATACACTATCTTACAAACAGTTAACACTTTATTCACTCGTTTGCCATTCTGTTTTATACAATAATATGTCAACTATCTTACAAAACAGTTACAATACCTACCACCTTTGGCCTGTTTTATACAATATACAATAACTATCTTACAAACAGTTAACACTTTGTTCACTTTGGCCTGTTTTACAATATACACAATCTATCTTACACAAAACACCAGTTAAATTTCTTGTTACACCTCCTTCTTTTCGCCTGTTTTATACACAATATACAATAACTATCTTACAAACAGTTAACACTTTATTCAATTTTTTTTTCGCCTGTTTTATACAATATACAATAACTATCTTACAAATAGTTAACACTTTATTCACTCGTTTGGCCTGTTTTATACAATATACAATAATAACTATCTTACAAACAGTTAACACTTTGTTCACCTCGTTTGGCCTGTTTTATACAATATACAATAACTATCTTACAAACAGTTAACACTTTATTCACTTTTCTGCCTGTTTATACAAATATACATAACTATCTTACAAACAGTTAACACTTTATTCACTCGTTTGGCCTGTTTTATCAACAATATACAATAACCTATCTTACAAACAATTAACACTTCTTTTATTCAATTTTTTTCGCCTGTTTTATACAATATACACAACTATCTTACAAACAGTTAACACTTTATTCACCTGTTTGGCCTGTTTTATACAATATACAATAACTATCTTACAAACAGTTAACACTTTGTTCACTCTTTCGCCTGTTTTATATTAATATACACAACTTCATCTTACAAAATTAATTAACATCTTATATTTACTTTTTCGCCTTGTTTTATACAATATACAATAACTATCTTACAAACAGTTAACACTTTATTCAATTGTTTGGCCTGTTTTATACAATATACAATAACTATCTTACAAACAGTTAACACTTTATTCACCTCGTTGCCTGTTTTATACAATATTAATAACTATCTTACAAACAGTTAACACTTTATTCAACTCGTTTGGCCTGTTTTAGACAATATACAATAACTATCTTACAAACAGTTAACACTTTATTCACTGTTTGGCCTGTTTTATACAATATACAATAACTATCTTACAAACAGTTAACACTTTATTCACCTTTGGCCTGTTTTATACAATATACAATAACTATCTTACAAACAGTTAACACTTTATTCACCTGTTTGCCTGTTTTATGCAATATACAATAACTATCTTACAAACAGTTAACACTTTATTCACTGTTTGGCCTGTTTTATACACAATATACAATAACTATCTTACAAACAGTTAACACTTT